>NW_015387491.1:328054-458277 GCF_001527695.2 Protobothrops mucrosquamatus | reverse complement strand
AGGAGATGGATTGCTTAAGTTTAGAGTTTGGAGTTAGAGATATTAATATCTGTTTACTTGTAGTTGAATGTTAGCCTAGGTTTGGTTTGGGAAGTCTGGGGGGTAGGGGGATGGGATAAATCATTGTGTAATACTTGTGATGTATTTTTTCGTTTATGATAAAAACAATAAAATTTTATATTGAAAAAAAAAAAAAAAAGAATAACAATAAGAATAACAACAATAATAATAAACAATTTCAAGTTCAAAACCACAAGATAGATGTTTTAACAAAATGACCATAATGGCGTACTTGCTTTCCATTTGGTTTGTGGAAGTACTGACAGCATCTCTCAAAATACCATTCTCCTGCTTTAGACGATTGATCTCTGTTTCCATCTGTTCACGAAGCTGTTGAAACTGTGACATAAGGAAAACATTATTGTATTCCTTTAAGATAACCACTTTGTAATTTATGTGGTTCCATATAAAACACAGGGACTTATTGTTTACTAATCCAAACTGTGGTCTACTTTCGGCTTTATTTCTTCAAGAAATAGAGAAAAGGCTATCACCAGATTAGTTCCCCAAGATTATTTCTCAATAAGAAATCTAGGAACTTTGAACCTAAATCATTGCTGAATCACACTGACATTTCCCCAGTTTTAGCTCCTGCAATGTAATTAAACATTAAGGTCTCTTTTGTTTTATGTTTCATATTATTAGTTCACTTAATTAATGATATGATTTTATAGGGCATTGTTATTTTCTCTATTGTAAAATAACCACTTGGTTGGTATTGTAATATTCCTTTAAAGTTTGAATTGCCTAGGTTTTAATGCACTTCCATTATTTTTTTGTACTTTGCAATTTAATTAGTGTTTCCTTATTATGTTCCATTGGTTGTTTTTAACTGTAATTTAAATTAATATTCTGGTTTTGCAATTGTTACTATAAAGGAAGGGAAACTTTAAGAAACCTTCTACTTTTAAGTCTTCAAACTCTGAATGAAACTATACGTAACTGAAATATTAGTATAACCTGAAAAAGGAGCGTAATCTAAATCCTAGTCAAACTTGAAATTATATATGAGGTTTTCAAAACATGAGCACTATCTTGCTTTTCCATGTCCTTACAGTAGTCCTATCAATGCTTCAGGGACAAAGCTGATATTCAAACATGCAGCGACTACTGATCATCTAGGGTCTGTATGTCATCTAAACGTCATTCTGATAATTAGGAGATATACATGTAACAATCATGACTAATGAAATCAAGATATGGGAAAGAAAGAATTTAGGGAATGTCTACTGATGCGCAACTCAGTGTCCTTTACAGGTCATTTTTTTTCTGTTCAACACTGTTCAGAAGAACAATTACACAATAATTCCAGTTTGCTTAACATGTTTATTTAGCCACAGGTCTGCCATATCTTAGTATGGAAAAAGGAAAGTCTGCTTGCATAGAAGCTGAGCAGATTGTTTAGAGAAACCATCTAGCTAGGGATGTTTCAGGATTTAAGGATCTGCATTTTTAAAAAAAACAAATCTGATGCACTCTTACTAGAGAAATAAAGAACCTACAACTAATTGTAATTTAAAATTATGTAAAGGTGAATACTTTAAAAAAAAACACTAGCTGATTCACATTACATGAGACAGAAAAGAGGTTACCCATAAACACAGAGAAATTGTAATATGCACCCAAGGGCTATAACGCATGTTCTCATCCTAAGCATCTGGATACTCAAGTCAAAATGAACATTTGCATTTTTCATTAGAGATGTTGACTTTACCTTCATTTTCATCTGCTGGTTTTCTTGGTAGCCCACGTGGATTTTGTTTTGGAAACCCCCATGCTCTTTTTCCAATGTGTTAACACGCTCTCTCATTTTTGCCATAACCAAATTGCTTCTTTCTTTCTCTGCCATCAGTTCCTAGGACCAAATCAAAGAGTATCTCTTTTCAATACTCCGCCTTATTCTGAGGCCCATGGCCACATTACACAAAGCACAGGATTGCAGTTCCCTATCATAGTTCTAGGTATCTCTCAGAGCATCTGCGAGGCTCAGAAAGCATTCCTGGAAACAAGGAATATACTTAAGGGTTACATTTTGCTCTACAGCATTTGAGCATCTCTTTTATTTCCTTTTAATTAAATGAACCTTAAAAAATAAAATCAATAGGACATCGGAACTGACAGGCACCAAGGGCAGACATAATGGCTACCAGTAGATGCTTTAGTTTAGTAGGTTCCTGGGTTTTAAAGAGGTGAGACTGGACACAGTTCACAGTAGGAAAACAGAAAAGGTAATAAAAAAGTTGAAAGATAGCTAGGCAGGGTGTGGGGAGGAGGCATTGAATTCTTTATAAAAGTAGCAAAGAGTTGCTGGAAGGAGTTGGGAGAACAGAGACTGATATGTATGCTTCCCCCTATGGATTTGCCTCACCTTGTCTACATACCTGAAATGTTTCCTACTGAAAAGTTTTTTAAAAAATACCTAACATCAAACCTCCCGGCATAACTGTTTTTATTAGTGGTATAAATCAGGGCTTTTCAACCAGTGGTACGGGTACCACCTGTGGTACATTGGCACCTGGCAGGTGGTACGCGACCATCCTAGAAAAGTGGTAGCGGGGGAGGGGAATGAGCTGAACCGGTGGCAGCACCGTACAAGCCTGAGCGAGAGATGGCTGGAGCTGCAGGGCTGTCAGGGCTCAGTGGAAGCGCCAGGCTCCAGTTGGAGCTCGGCACTGATCCTAGCGCTTCTGCTGAGCCCTGAAGAAGCACCAATCATCTGGAAAGCAGCACTGATCCTGGCGCTTCTGCTGAGCCCAGAAGAAGCACCAATCAGCTGGAATGTTGCAGCATCTCCAGGGTCTTGTGATTTACATTCAGATGCTTGGCAACTGATTCATATTTATGATGGTCACAGTGTCCCAGGGTCATGTGAAGTGACCAAAACCTGCTGCAACCACCCAGCAGACGGGGGGAATAAAAACCAAACACCCCCACCCCACCTCCACTGTCAATCCTCAACAGAAATGCTCACAATGAAAACCTTGGACAGGAGGAAGAGCGCCGCCAGGTGGGCAGGCAGGTGTCTTACTCGGCTGTGGCTTGGGGGGCATTTTTTTCAGTGCCATTGTAACCTCCAACAGTCACTAAGCGAATTGTTGTAAGTCAAGGACTACCTGTACTTTAACACTTTTTTCCTTTTTTCTTTTTTTGGTCATCAAGTTTTTGACACCTTGCTAGGCGACTGGTGGTACTCGGATATTGCCATATCCTAAAAGTGGTACAATGGGTGAAAAGGTTGAAAAGCCCTGGTATAAATGACACACTGAGCTGTGCTTTCCGTGGATGATTGTTCCTCCCTTCACATCTGATTATACCAGTAATGGTACATTTACTTATTCTGGGATTCACTGTACCTGGGAGAGCTGTTTGCATTGTTCCTTTGCAACAGCACCTTCTTCTTTTGCTGCCATAAGCAATTTATCCTTTTCCTGCAGCTGATGGAGCACTGCAGCTGACTCTCCTTTAGTTGCCTGCATGAAGAATATAAAATGAACTTAAGAAACTAAGTACCAGATCACATGTCACCATAAATCAGTTTAACTCAATAGGAACAAGCCACAGCAAATCATGATCATGTTCCTGCCATCCATTTTCCTCCTTTAGCTTATTTCCTGACATAACAGTAAGTCCCTGTTATACTTAAGTCCTAAATTCATTCATATTAATGAATACATGCAGCTGCAGTTTCAGAACCCTTGATCTAAGAAGATCAATAACTCATCAGTTTGAATAGCCATAGAATTTCTGAACCAGTCAAAAAACTACTGCTAGGCATGTGGTAAATACTATTAATTAAATTCACTAGTATGTGTGTGAAATATTTTAGGGTTGCAATAAATAAAGAGCAGAATCTAATTCAAGGACAAAAAGAATTGGCCAAATAGGACCAGAGCAGAATATCCTCTGGAAGAGCAAATACTGCTGGGAAATAGCTTATCAGAAAGCCTCAAGGATTCCCAGTTACCCATGCACTTTCTTTAAAAGCAACTACACGTGCTATGCTACCGTACAAAATCCAAGATGAGCTTTTGTAATAAAATAATGCATTTGTGGCATATGTTTCTGCTCAAGAACAGAATCTCTTAACAACCAGCAACCAGGAAATGTATCTTATGTGGTGCAGGAACAAAATAGTGACATCATTTGTATCTAGAAGATTTTAAAAGTTTCCTCAAAAAATGTTCTGATCTGTTGTCCAAAGAAAGAAAATCCAGATTTATTTGTTTGTTTGTTTGCTTATTTTCCAAAGAAAGAAAATCCAGGTATTTATCTGGATGGTAAGCAAATGCAATAGCAAAGCACCAGTTACCTTCTGCAGAATCTCCTGTATGGCATTAGATTTCTCCTTCAATAACTCCACCACATTCATGGCCTCCTCTTCTGTGAATATCATGTTCTTCATAACTAAGATAAAATCCTTAAATTTCACATCTGCATTTTCTATAATGAAATCAACAGAACAGTTATAAGAAGAAAGCAGCATATTTTTACAGTAAGAGTAGAAGGAAAACTACTATTCCGTGATATACGGAAAACAACTTTTCAGCAGGCTTTTTCATAGGAACTAGCAAGCTATAAATATAATAAATACCAGTAGTCTTTGCTTACCGACTGCTTGCTCAGTGACTGTTGGAAGTTATGACAGTGCTGAAAAAGGAGATTTACAATTGGTCCTCAAAGTTATGGCTCTCAAAGCATCCCCATGATCAGGTGAATGTGATTCAGGTGCTTTACAACTGACATGTATTTATAATAGTTGCAGCATCATATAGTCACGTGATCGCCATTTGTGACCTTCAAAGCTAGCTTCTGACAAACAAAATCAAAGGGGAAACTGGTAGGAAGTCACAGGACATTGTACTTAATGAGTGTGGGTGATCTGCTGCACAACCACAGCCAGAACTGACATCTTATAAGGTGGGCACAGTCATATGATGTTTCACTTAACAACCACGTCACTTAGCATCAGAATTGCTGGTCCCAAGTGCAGTCAGTAAGAGAGGACTACTTGTATTGGCAAATAAATTTTATGCCTATGCCTAGGAAATGTTTGAGAGACAAAACTCCAAATTATTGTTGTAAGCTCTCCAGTACGTTTGGAGTGTAAGGCACAATTAAAAAGAAAGCATGGATTAGTGGCAATCTACAGGCAGAATCTCCCTAAGCACAGAGAGTAGCTCTGTTGGAAAGTGTACTGGAATCATTTTGGTTCCATCTGAGGCTTATCCTACCACAGTGATGGCGAACCTTTTAGAGACTGAGTGCCCAAAAACTGGCCCCGCCTCTGCTCTGCCCCCCCATTCCCCGCCCCGCCTGCCCACAGGACCACTCACCGCCTCCAGGGCCCATCGCAGATCTCCCAGGCAGCCCAGCAGCACTATGGCGGCCACACCCTCTGCCCACACCCTGCAGCATCAACTGCATGATGGGGTGTGAGGGCAGAATCTTGTCTACGCTGCTTGGCTGCCATGTCCTTGACTGCGCTGCTCTGTGAGGGCCACGCTCGAGGGCGACTCTCCTTCAGGGGGGTTGCTGGAGAGGAGGGGGTCACAGAGGCAAGGCTGGGGCAACGGCACGTGTGCCCATAGAGAGGGCTCCGAGTGCCGCCTCTGGCACCCGTGCCATAGGTTCGCCACCACTGTGCTATCATCAATAATAATTTTGGGGTTTTTTTTCTCTTACAGGTAAACAGAAACAAGAACTTCCAATGTTCAGATTATTTCCAACCCAAGATAAAAAAAAGTGGATTTCCCACCAAAAGATAGATTAAAAAAAAATGTTTTTTCACATGCCAACTTCAAAAGAAAAATAGAGGCTGATCATTGGCAGGTTACTTCAAGGCTCCTTATCTTTCTTTTATGAAACTTAAAATAAAAGGTACTGTTTTGACTTCTCTTCAAACAACACAGACATCAGATATGCAGTACAGTCATTACTTTCATGTTTGTGTTCACCTCAGAACTCTGCTATCAACCTCTGAAAAACGTATTTCAGGAACTTAATGTATTCTTCTACTTGGAAATTAACATCAGAGTTCAGGCATTTCAGCTTTGTGAGGCCATCAGCAAGTTCTCTGATCATTTTCTCAGAAATATACAGCACCACCTTACTTAAAATACTGAACTTAATCATTTCTGGTACAGGCAAACGAGCCGCAAGCAGCAATATCAAGCTTTTTATCAGAAGGCCAAGCCAACACAACTCTCAAAGTGAAATACAGAAAGAATTTAGTTAGGGAGATGAAAAAATGTCTCAAAATAGTAGATCCCCAAAGATTCTAGTAAATACAGAAAAATCTTAGGCTTACTAGTAAGGAAAATATTTCTGATTTGCCTGGGAAAAGCAAAGCAAAATGCCTTAAGATTGGAAGGCAGTATTTTTTCCCAAAGAACTAAAAATCAGAAACACCTTTGATGATGATTCTGAATATTAGTTATTGCTTGGACAGGTTTGCTTGACTAGTGAATTTTAAAAGTTTTTGTGTCACCTGAACAGGACCTCTCCCCCTTTTCTTTCCTGTTGCCTCTTTTGTTCCTTTCTTTCCTCTCCATTCCCTTTGATTTCTGATGCAACCTATCCAGCCCTCCCCTTCCATTTACCATTTGGTTTCAATCCATTTATCATAAATTCTGCAACTGCCCACCGTCTAAACGTTTCTCAATTAAAAAAACAAAACCCTCCAATTCTTAAGAATATTGTGGCAATGACTACGTTTCCGTGCATCATAGCACAATCAATTAGTTTTCCTGGCCCTGCCTTCTCTTTTGCACCAATACCTTTCTCAGTTTCATTCTTCAGTTTCTTCACACTGGTTTTCTGCAGTCCTTCAAGACCATCATGCCTCACCAAATCAGCTGCTTCTCTCTTTCCCTCTGTTACGCTTGAGTCTGCATTATCCATCAGAGGAATATATGTTGTTGCACGAATCAAAGGTTCATCCACTAAAGTCATAACTGGAAATTTAGGAAATACATTGACAATAACACATGGTTGCATGCATTTAAAAATTAGCTTCTCTTGGTTTCTTCCAACTCAAGCCTACATATGCACCAGCACTTTGGTTATTTCTTGAACAGGTGCATAATGCCTTTTATATATTTTTTATTGTTTATTGTTCGCTTTTGATGGTTTGGGATTGCAAGTTGTTTCTAGTATATTTTTTAAAAAACTGCTACTAAACATATATTAAAAATGCACATAAATTAGCAGTTAGAAACTAGGTTTCTACTTTTCAGCCAATACAGTATTTGAATATATTCAAATAATATATAGCCTCTGGCATGAACTGACTACACAATTTTAAGCAAACCATTTTCCCAAGTCTTAGTCTTCCACATCTATAATATAGAAATAATACCATCTATTTACAAAGAGTTTTTATAAGAATTATAAAACTATGCATATGAAATGCTTTGAACACATAGAAAGTGCTATAGAAGTGCTTTTATATTAGGGCTGTTAAACACATCCTAATTCCTCAGTCTCTCCAATAATTGACCCATATTGATTAAGTCTTAGATTATATATCAGTATTTGTAATCTGATATATTATAAGGGTCAAGGGTAGCACCATGCACAAGTCAAAGACAAGAGATCTCAACTGATAATAATTTTCAGGATTTTCAGCTTAGACCAAACCTAGATGTCACAAAGAACAAATTCACACTTGAGAATCTTACCTTATACGCTACAGTTTGCAAGATATTGAGAGTAAAATCCTAAAAACCTACACTAGGTTTTATGTTAACTTAGTGCTCTTCAGATGGTAGCCAGTACTGTGCATTTAATACATTGTACATTGTATTAAAATCAAATTCAGAAGAATTGTTTTTAACCAATGAGGAGTCCTTGGTGCTCTCTGTCGTTTTCTTGCAGACATTTCATTACCCAAACTAGGTAACATCATCAATGCTGGTAAGGAGTGGGGTTTGTTCTTTTTAACCAAATATCAAATGTGTCTCTAAAACTGGTTCAAGCTTGCCATGCTGAAAACAAAAATTACAGGCTAACTTGAAAACTTTCAATACTCAAAATGCCATCTTGCTTAATTGAGCACACTAAAGAGAAGCCTCTATTTAATATGCCAATATTGCAGATGATTTTAATTTTATATGAAGAATGAGGAAGAACCTAAGCTCTTAATGACATTATATATATTTTAGTGACTTTTGTGTCTTCCAGCTTCTGTAAAAAAGATCAACTAAAGGCTTTAATTGTGAAAAATGGGTGGGGAAGTAATAAGAGTTGCTCGATTAGAACAAACCTCTTCTTGTTCAACATGCAATTCCTCAAATGGGAACACAAAGTGTATATATGGGAAGTCAGGACCCAAATGTAGTACAAGTAGTCCTCAACTTATGACCACAATTGAGTCCAAAATTTCTGTTGCTACGCAAGACAGTTGTTGAGTTTTGCCCCATTTTAGGACCTTTGTTGTCACAATTGTTAAGCGAATCACTGCAGTTGTTAAATTAGTAACATGGTTTTTAAATAAATCTGACTTCCCCATTGACTTTGCTAGTCAAAAGATCACAAATGGTGGTCACATGACTTCAGGACACTGCAATAATCATAAATGAGTCAGTTGACAAGCATCTGAATTTTGATCACGTGATCACGGGGATGCTGTAACAGTCATAAGTGTAAAAAATGATCATAAGTCACTTTTTTCACTGTTGTTGTCACTAAACAAACTGTTTTAAGTCAACCTGTATCATGCCCCAATTTGCATCCCACAACATTGCTCTAATATTTTAAGTCTACAGTACTTAATAGGATGTTTCCAATTTCTTTGGACTACAATTGCCAAAAGCTTTCCTATTAGCCGAATTGATTGGTGCAGATAGAAAGAGAAATCTAAAAGATCCAGAGAACCTACTTGCTTTAAATCTATTTTAGATAAGAGACCAGATTGTATATGGTAGCTACTGTTTACCTTATTCTCCTTCAACCTGTTTATCTCTCTTTCAAACTGTGCAAATTGGTAGCGATCGCTTGTGGCAGTGAATTACACAGTATAACTATGTGAAACAGGCTGTTCTCTTACCTATCCTAAATCTGCCAACACTCAAGCTCATTAGATATTGACTCTATTTAAGTGTTGACACCATGAAAATAACACTGAGATATAGTGATACATTTTCATATTTTTAACATAATATTCTCAACATGAAATTTTCCTTTTTCTCAGCAACTGTATTTTTGTTACTCTCTAATAAGCAAATGTGTTCAACTGCCTCACTCAATGTATGACATATTAATTTTCAGTTATTCTGAAACTATAAACTGTTCAAACTCAACCTCTCCTGGTAATGTGAACTAAAGTAAAGCATATGCAGTATACCCTGTGCCACTCAGTGTATACCTGTATATGAATACACATGGACAAGAAACAAACACACACACACATACTATTTCATTATACAGTAGAATATTCTGATGCCGCTTATGTGTACTGGAGATAAAGAAATTGGAAATTCCAGAAGCTATGTTCTGCATGCTTTCCCTAATTTGTTTACCATAAGGAAAGTTTAGAATGAAATATCTCACTACAATATAGAAAGTCATATTACAATCTATGCCCTGCCTATCAACACATATGTAACACTACATGGATAACATCATACTTTGGATTTGACTAAGCTTTGCTGTATTGGCCAAAATCTAGTTTAGCTATCAGAGGAATTCTTGTTGAAGCTGTCTTTCCAGTAGATGGCGCTACAACCATCTTAAATACAGTATTTACTTTCAACAATATGAGAAAGTCCAGCAGACCCAAAGAATAATGAGCAAAGTTGTAAGAAATACGATTCACCAAATGTGGACAACTATGCTTTTGGCCTAAAATATATAAAGAGGTACTTTTATTGGAATGGATTAGCCCACAAAACTTACTGTCCTTGCACTTATGACAGCCAGCGCCCCCCAAGATCGCATGATGGCAATTGACAACCAGCATTTATTTACAACAATTGTAGCATCCTGGGGTCATCCAATTGTTATTTGATCTTCCTAGCCAGATTCCGACAAGCCAAGTCAATGGGGCAAGCAGGATTCATTTAACAACTGTGTGATGTTTAATGACTATGGCAATAAAGGTCATAAAATTGGGTGCGGTCATGACTCATTTAATTATCACCTAGCTTGGCAATAGAAGGCCAGTTGCAATTGTAGTCATAAGTTGAGGACTATCTATATATAAAAAACAGACTTATGTAGAGAAGTAGAAAGACGTTTGGTAGAGGAGACTGAAGAAAGCAATGAATGGAACTAGAGGCCAAAAAGAGTTAACTATTGTCTCTCTGAAAACCCTTTGTCATCATCTCATCTCACCCCCAGCTTACAGAAGTATGGATAGTCTTACCCGCAATCTGAATTGATCTCTCATTTGCGTAAGTTTAAATTAGTTCAACTGCAATTACTTGGACCTAGATTCAGAGTCTGTCCACTCTGATCTAAAGGACACACCCGTCTTTAAATAGTAGGTTCCTTCATCCTATCTCATCAAATAGCAGTAAAGCACGGACCATTTTTGCTGGTTCAGCAGCACCGTTTTGCCCTAAATCAAAGTTTGTTGTTCAACAAATTGGTCTGATAATGCAGGAAACAGATGTCCCTTGAAGGATAGGCTTCCAAGCTTATAATATGGATAAAACTGAAACATTCCACACAATTGCTCAAAGAGGAGGAAAAAGAAAAAAAACAGAACGGTTGTATGCCATGGGATACCTCTAAAGCAGGGGTCCCCAACTCCTGTCTGTGCATCGGTACTGGCCCGCGGCATGCCAAAAATTGGGCCACACAAACAAGCGAAGCCCCATCCACAGGATGCGGGCAGCATGCGAAACCACGCTCTCTCCGGTCCGCGGAAAAACCTCTCTCCACGGAACCGGACCCTGGTGTCCAAAAGGTTGGGGCCGCTGCTCTAAAAGTATATTTTATAAGGTTAAGTATACAGTAATAAATATACATGCAAACATATTTGCAATGTACCATTAAAAATCATCACACGGAGGAGGAGGAAATAAACAGAGTAAATAAATAGTGTATACCACTTTAAACTTCTGGAGGAAAGGCAGGATATAATTCAAATGAGTGAACATATATTGATTCAAGAAGATCAAGCACTTATTTTTCTTCTACCAAAAGATAACAATTGTCAGTCATGCTATTTCTGCCCTAACCTTCTTTTTGTCAGGTAGGACCTCCTTGGTTCTAGAAACAAACGGTCACAGAAAACTATAGACTCACAGAACTCTGAGATATTCTTAATATCTATAGTCTGTAGCACAGTTCACGTATATGCATTAAATATTTACAATTCTTAATGAATCGTTTTAGTTTCTTTCGTGTAAATTAAGTGGATTCCAGGCTATGAAAGTATATGTCATAATGCAATTGTTACATTCTTAAAGTGAAAAAAATTGTCATTTATTATAATTACTAAAATAGAATTCTAAACTAAGTAGATTCCATTCCATTCATGTAATTAAACAAGCACTGATTCCCCCAAAGTCAAGTATCTGCACTCCTACTACAAAGCTAGACTACAGTTTTGACTTCCATTTTATGGGACAATTGGAGGGAAGATAACTTTCCAACTTTAGTGTCCTCTAAGTATATCTGATTCATGAGAATAATGTTGTTGCTAGCTATTTTCCTTCTTCCTAGTGCATTTGAGAAGGAAGTAAGCCTCTGAGGATTGACACCAAAATTACATCCTCACTTCCACAAATGCACAAATTCTGATTTGATTTGGGAGTAATTTTGTGATTGAATTTGATGCACTGAACCCAGAAATACTTAATCCAACAAAGATCACCCACTAAAAGTGTTTATTAAAACATCTGATATAAAATGCACTGAATTACCATTATCTGTCTTTTGTTTCTTTGCAGACACCTTCTTCTTCCCAGAGCCACTTTCTTGCTTTATCTCAGGATGCAATATGAGAGGATCTTGCTTTCTGGATGTGGACAGAAGTGAATCACTCCTGGCATCGTGATCATCTGTTAAAACAAAGAAAAAAATGAGCTATATCAGGCTTTATACTGTACACACTAATCTATACACGTCCATACATGTTTGTAGGTATGCATGTATGCTATACATTTTTATACACATCCACATATATACAACAGGTACATGTACAGCCATGTACAAGTTGCATGGAACACTTAAATTCATATATATTATACGTGATAAAAGTAGTCCTTGATTTACATCCACAATTGAGCCCAAAATTTAGGTTGCTAAGTGAGAAATGTGTTAAGTGAGTTTTGCCCCATTTTACAATTTTTCTTGCCACAGTTGTTAAGTGAATCATTGCAGCTGTTAAATTAGTAACACAATTGTTAAATGAATCTGGCCTCCCCATTGACTTTGCTTGTTAAAAGGTGGCAAAAAGTGATTAAATGATCCTGGGACACAGCAATCATCATAACTATGAAACAGCTCGCTGTCAAGCGTCTGAATGTAAATCACATGACCACATCTGAATCTAAGATATTTTCTGTATAGCTGGAAAGTTTATATAGGCTAACAAAATATTTGCAACAGTGGCGAATATTTCTCTTTTCAAAGCTTCATTCGGTAGATCAAGCTCCATTCTAGCAAGATCAAAACAACCTAAAATTTAAACTGTTGACAGAAAACAGTGAATGAAATTTTGTGTGCCAAAGTTAAGCTTTACATATAAAGTTGTTACTAGGTAGGAACTCTTTAATCCATGTGTCACATTCTATTTTGAAATTATTTCTTTATTAATAGAAAAAGAAAAAGAAGAAATAATTAGTTTATTAGAGTACGGAGAAAAGCAACAAAGATGATTAGGGGACTGGAGGCTAAAGCATATCAGGAATGGCTGCTGGAATTGGGTATGTCTAGTTTAATGAAGAGAAGGACGAGGGGGGACATGATAGCAGTGTTCCAGTATCTCAGGGGCTGCCACAAAGAAGAGGGAGTCAAGCTATTCTCCAAAGCGCCTGAAGGCAAGACAAGAAGCAAAGGGTGGAAACTAATCAAGGAGAGAAGCAACCTAGAACTAAGGAGAAACTTCCTGACAGTTAGAACAATTAACCAGTGGAACAACCTGCCTCCAGAAGCGGTGAATGCTCCAACACTGGAAGTTTTTAAGAAGAGAATGGACAGCCATTTATCAGAAATGGTATAGGGTTTCCTGCCTGAGCAGGGGGTTGGACTAGATGACTTCCAAGGTCCCTTCCATCATCATCATCATCATCATTAGAAATAATGTGTTCTTCCTCATTTGCATGGTCTATGTAATGTTTAAGTCTTAAGATTCATCTATCTGTCTTTCTCACAGTGGCATAAAGTTTTCTTGCTAAAATGCATTGCACAAAAAATATAACATCTTGTCTATGGGGGATAATATATTATGGACATGGACTGAAAAAAGGATAAGGAGATGCTTGCACATTTTATGTACACTAAGTATCCAATAGTTTTTGCTAACTACTTCTTTGATTTGCTGTAACTGGATAGAAGGAAAGTATGTGTATTGCATATGGAATACAGAGATAAAGAAACAAATCTTGCTGATTCTGACTTAAGGATCCAGCAATGGTTTTAAAAAAAGATTCTCTATAATCCTCTGAATTCAAGCCTCTTTATGAAGTATATAGGAAATATGCTATGCCTGGGTTGCTTAATATTTTAAACCAAGCAAGTGTGAAACATCACTTACAGCCAATTTTAGATCTATCTGTCAAGAAAGACTAGGGAGCTGCCAGCAGGTTTCAGCAAAGCTTTATTTTCAAGGCTAGCAACTTCAAGACAAATCACAGCCACATCCGGTAATTGCCAGGCTGTGCCTTGAAAGACTGTCAAGACTTGTCTTTGAACTGTGTGCACCTCACTTTGATTCCAGTTGATCATCATCATCATAACAGATAACATTAGAAACTGGTGCCTGAACGTGCTTAATTTCACTGTTGCCATTCCCTTTCTTTTGGGGCCTTGTCATTTAATCTGTAAGCCTGCAGCCAATGACTCTTATTCTGACTTGCTCTTCTACACAATGAAAATATATTCCCTCCCCCCCCCAAAAAAACCCCAAATAGTAACACAGTCATACCTATTCCGTTTTTCTGCTTTTTTTGTCCAGATTTTTTTTTGGACCCAGCTGAATCCGAAGGTGGGGTGGGCTGTTTTGTTACAGGTACGGGATCCACTTTTTTTCCTGCAGACTTAGAACTCTCCAATTCTTTTGGCACAAGTTCCTCTGAGTTGCCCTTATGTTTCTTCTCCTTCTTCTTGCGCTCCCGGAGACTGCTGGGGGCCTCTGTCACATTCAATGGGAGAGGGACAATGTGTTCCTCCTCTGACCCCAAAGCATCTGACAGTCGGAAGTCCCGAGCGGTACTCTCCGAGTCAGACTCGTGGAGATTCCCATTCTGCGCCTCTTTTTTCTTGCTCTTCTTCTTCTCTGCTTTCTTTTTATCAGTCTTACTAGGCAGAAGCTTTTGGTCCCTCTTTTGTTTGGCAAGGGCTTCATCGTATAGTGTTTCTTTCATAAAAAGCCAAAAAAAGAGGAAGATGACAGCAATCACAACAGAAGGTACCAGGACGATAAAATAGGGAGACTCGTAGAATTCCATTGTGCTTTTTCTTAACTACAAGAACAAATCTGCAAAGAAAATAAGGACAAACGAGAATAAAAACTATTAAGAAGTCTTAAAGGCGGTGTTATTACAGCTGTACCACTGAATCAATGGTGTTTCCAAGTAGCTGATCAACGATGATTTTTTTAAAAAAAAAATCAATAAAATAAAAATATCAATAAGGAGATTATAATGTTAAAAGGAGAGAAGAGGAGCAATACCATTTTTCATTGTGCCTCTCAGGCACAAGGATCCAGGAACAACACAAAGAGTTGATCAGAGTAGTATCTTTATTGCTATTGCCAGGAACCTTGATAGACTTAATGCCCTCACTACAGAAACTACTAGATAAGCACTGCAAAGTTTAGAGAGAATTTGCTTTCAGAGGCTTCCTCCTATCAGCCATTCAAGGCTATCTGGTCTTTTCACTCCAGCCCTCACTTCAGTTCCAGATTCCACCATAATGCCTGATTAGAGAGAATTCTGCTTTGGTTTGGTTCTCTTAGTTATTATTTATCAGCAACCACTCCAAGATAAGAATTATAACTTTAAAGCAGTGTTTCTCAACCTTGACAATTTTAAGGCATGTGGACTTCAACTCCCAGAATTCCACAGCCAGCAATGCTGGCTGTGGAATTCTGGGAGTTGAAGTCCACATGCCTTAAAATTGTCAAGGTTGAGAAACACTGCTTTAAACAATGATCCCCCAGGATCGTTTTTTCTTCTTCTTCCTTTCCTCCCCATTCCTGCTTCTTGTAGGCTTGGCCTTTTAAACCATAACATTGAAGAAATCGATTATTCTAATTGATACCCAAGATATTCTAGATTTTTTTTTTATCTCATCACACATTATTTACCTCAAACTATTAGAATCAGTTTTATGCAACAAAATTAATGGCAAGATCAACGGTCTTCAAAAGAAAGGAAGACAAAATTTGAATTTTTATTTTGCCTTACTTTAGGAAAAAGGCTTGCAACCTTATCTACAGAGAAGTAGTCAATAAAATTCCTCTAAGATGAAATGTCTACAATCCAAGTTAAACTTAAAACAAAACTATTTATTTGACTTAAATTCTATCTTTCTACTCAAAGTACAAGAGATAATTAGTAATGACTACAATACTAATACATATCTTTAAAAATCAGTAATTTAACCAGTCATTTAAAATCTAGTGAAATCTTCAAGTTTCCTAAATGGAAGGGATATGGGACATAAAATCCATAAGATTACACTACAAGTCATTTTCAACTCCTAGCAACCACACAGATAGGTTTTCTCCAGGAATATTTATCCCTAACCTATTCTTTCAGGTCACCCAATAGCTAACTCATCGCCATTGTAACTGAGTCCATCCATCTTGCTGCTGGTTGTCTTTATCTTCTATTTCCTTCCTCCTTATTTATAGCAATGCTATGGAAATCATGATCTCATATTTGTAAGGTGCTGGAGTCTGGAATGGAAAAAATAGGCTGAAGTGAACTCTGGTAAGACAGACTAAGTCAGTGATGGCGAACCTTTTAGAGACCGAGTGCCCAAACTGCAACCCAAAACCACTTACGCATCGTCGGGTGCCAGGTGGGTGTGGCCCATTGGGTGGGCGTGGCCCATTGGGTGGGCGTGCCCACTGGGTGGGCATGGCTGCGGTGGTAACGGCAGACTGGGTGGGACTAAAAAGTTCAATCAATCAATTCCAACTTTGCAAGATTTTTTTTCCCTCGAGAAGTTGAAATTGACTGATTGATTGAACCTCTTTTTTTTTTTGCACACGGTGGCGGAGGCCTAAAGCGAAAAGATTTTATAAGACCCAGCCGAAGGCCTAGGACTGGGGCGACGGCACGCGTGCCCACAGAGAGGGCTCTGAGTGCCGCCTCTGGCACCCGTGCCATAGGTTCGCCACCACTGGACTAGGTGTTTGTTAAGCCTCAGATTGTTCAGTTCTGCATCTATACCCTCAACTTTTTCAAATGTGTCACCATTTGGGCAATTTAGTTAATATATTTCCTCAATTCTTAATTTTCAGAGTCTATACTTAAGCAAGCGGCAGTTTGTCAATCATCACGGCAGTTGTTCTATCTTGTCAATCATCACAAATCTATGCATCTATGTTTGTTATCCAATGTTTTTTCTTGAAGAAAGATAAATTACTGCCCCTTCTACGAGACAATCAATGATGCATTTTCCTTGGCCTATATCCAGCCTATTACTTTCCCTTTCCTTCATGTCTTCTGACCGCTAGTTGATGTCCAATTATGTGCCTTGTTAGTTTCTCCCCCCCCCCCCCCATCCTACACAGGCCTAAGATCAAGAACAAACATTACTTCTCTTTATTCTGTATTGGTCAGACTAGAGTAGAATATTGCATCCAGTTCTGGATGTGTTTTAGGAAGACTGACAAACTAGAGAATGTCTAGAGCAGCAGCCCCCAACCTTTTGGCCACCAAGGACCGGTTCCGTGGAAAGAGGTTTTTCCACGGACCATAGGGGGAATGGTTTCACATGATGCCTTCATCCCGTGGATAGGGCTTCGCTTGTTTGTGTGGCCCGGTTTCTAGCATGCTGCAGCCCAATGCTGGCCCATGGATCAGGGGTTGGGGATCCCTGATCTACAGTAAAGCAACCATTTGATAGAGCCTGGAATGTTTACCCAGGATAAGAGAAAAATGCAGGGAGACAATTTAGCTCGCTTCAGGTATCTAAAGGGCTGCCCTGTAGGAGGGGCAAAATTGTTCAGAGTTGCTCCAGAGGTCAAGCAGCAATATGTCTCAAGTAAATTTTGGGTGGAGAATCAGGAAAAATTCCTAATGCTAAGAGTAGTTCAACAATGAAAGTGATATGACTCAGGAGACAGTAGATTTTTTTTTCCCATTGGAAATGTTTAATGGAGAGTTATATTGTATTCCATGGCTATACAATTCAATTTATAACTGCACTGTGGAGTGCAGTTGTTAATAGCAACACAATTCTTACCACTTCCTTCCAAGAACACAGAATATAATAAATTCTTCAGTTCTTCTAGGGAGAACAAAATATAAAAGAATTACTCCTTAATGACAGAACTATCTTTATTGGGCACTTATGGGCTTCCTGAACTGCTTCTTGAACCACTGAAATTCTGTTTGCCTCTGAAGTTAAGAATAAGGAGTGAGAACAAGTGGGTATGGCTCTTGGCTATCCATGGCTCGCTTAGCCAAGCATGACATGAAAACATTGGATTTTGATTTTGTGTGCACCTACAATACACAGCCTGACTTATTCTTTGATTTCTAAGCTGGAAGATCCCCACATTCATGCGTCATATTAAACTCACATAATCAGCTAGCAGACAGAGATTGCAGGAGCATATGAACATATTTATCACTAACCCAGGCTTATGGTTTAGCCTGACATGCTAACTGATGTTACAGAATGTAAAGGGTACTATATTACTATTGTGCATCAGTCATTACATTTCACTGGAGTCAGGAAGGAAGTGCAAATCTCCAGAGTACTAAGTTCTCTACACAATGATCTTTTCCTGAAAATGCTAAAAGAACTATTATGTGATATTCACATTCACAAGCCAAAAAAAAATTATAATAGATCTCTTTGGGGAACCCAACAATTTTTTATATACATCTACATTTATTTTAGCTGAGACACTAAACTGTAAAAAAACAAAACTGTGTGTTTGTGAGTAGCCAAAGTTAAATAATATAGGATAGACTGTGTGCCAAAGAATAATTATATGATGATATTAATAATTCAAATTACATTAAACAACAAAACTTTCTAACTTTTAAGCTCTCAGGAAAAAGTATAGCTTCATCTGTTCAATGAACATTAATCTTTTTCCTGTGGTCTAAAAGACATACACGGATAAAACCAAATAATACACTCTGAATATCATGAAAGACATCTAGGTGATTTGGAGCAATCACTCTGTCTCACCCCAACCTACCTCACAGAATTGTTGTGCAGAAAATTGGAATTGGAATATTTTATTTGGCCAAATATGATTAGATACACAAGGAATTTGTTTCCAGTACAAAAGTACTCAATGTACTTATAAGCAACAGAGAATAATAACAACAACAACAACACTGCCATCTGGCTGACTGTGAAACAAATCATAATAATAATACTAATAAAAGGGAAAGAAGACAATAAAAAGTATAAATAATACTACTGCAGCCTGACTATTTGGGTTAGTTTACATACACATTAGACAGAATTGCATGAATTAGGTATTCACAGTGATGGAACAAGGGAAAAAACTGTCCCTGTTTCTAGTTGTCTTTAGATACAATGCCCTATTGCGCCATCCGAAGGCAAGGAGTTGAAACAGCTTATGTCCAGGATGTGAGGGGTCTATGGATATCTTCTCAGCCCTCCTTCTGACCTATGCAATAGAAAGGTCTTCTATTGAAGGCAGGATGGTTGCAATTGTTTTTTCTGCATTCTTGAGTGTTAGAGTCTGTATCTGTCCTGTTTGGTTGCTGTACCAAACCAGAGTTATAGAAGTACAAATTACAGACTCAATAATTCCTGAACTTCCTGAGTTGACGCAATAACATTTTTGTTGTAACTTTTTAATGATGGTTCTAATGTTAAGTGTCCATTTCAAATTCAGACAGATTATAGAACCCAAAAACTTGAAGGATTCTCCTTCTGATACCTACCTGTAGAATATAGTTGAAGGGAGTAAAATAGAAGGGCTAAAATAGGAGGAGGAAAGAATATTAGGTATGTTTGCCACTCTAAGTTATTTATAAAAAATAAAAAGGCGGGATTAGAAAACCTTAAATAATAAAAATATAAAAATACTACATTTGTACAAGTAGCCCTCAACTTATGACCCAAGCCTAACATTTCTGTTGCTAAGTGAAATAGCTGTTTAATTTTGTCCCATTTTACAATCTTTCTTGCCATAGTTGTTATGTGAATCACTGCAGTTGTTAAATTAGTAACACAGTTATTAAGTGAATCTAGTTTCCCCATTTAATTTGCTTGTCAGACTCACAAAAAGGGATCACATGATCCCAGGACATTGCAACCATCATAAATATGAGTCAGTTGTCAAGCATTCCAACATGCTGCAACAGTCGAAAGTGTGAAAACAGTCGTGTCACTTTTTTCAGTCCTGTTGTAACTTTGAACGGTCACTAAATGAACTGTTGTAAGTCAAGGACTACCTATATTCTGAATTCCAAGTATCAACATTCTTGTTCTAAACCACTTTTCCCTGATCTGACAAATGTCATAGTCATCCTTAAATAATAATATTTGCTACCTTGAGTCTATAAAGACTTTAGCCTCACAAAACTACCAAAAGCCTGTGTTAATTAGAGCAATGAACCTTCTGAAAATCTTTTTACATTCAGAACAGAACATGCATTCCATTAATTATTCTGTAACTAAATTTCTTAAAGTGTTTCTGAGAGCCAAAACAATTCAGACTAGATGGGCTAAATGAAACCTATTCCAATCTAATGCCTCCTAGATGTGCTGGATTACAACTCATAAATCTCAGATAGAAAAAGTTAATCAGCTATTTGCTACTTGTGCCACCTAACAATTAGGCCGTTATACAATTTTAAAATTACTGAATGGGACTCAACTTTCAGGCAAATAATAGTCAAGTCTTCCCATTTCTCCTACCCTTTGAACAGATGACTAAATACTGTGTAAGTACTATGCGAGCATGCCAGATCACAGTTGGGGAATGGTACAGCTATAAACTGAATATTGCATTGAGCAAGTGGAATCAGGGAGTTAAAAAGACAGCTAGACAGCTCTCAAGAGCATTTGAAAAGTTAAAACTATTTTAATGTGTAGTATGATTGAAATGTCTGTAATACTGACAACCTTGGTTTAGAATAGGCTACAACAAATCTGGAAGAAATAAAGGAGAGCATGAATCCCTTTTGTACAATATTTCCTGCATAATGACCCACAGAAGCCCACAAGTACTGAATATATCTTTGACAGTCAGTAAAGGCTAAATAGTGAGACAGACAACACATCAGACTTTATTAATATAGTCAAACATGAGTGATCATGAAATCCACCATCATCTGAAAGTTATACATTGTTCATCCATACCCTGGATTAGAAGGAGATACAGATTCAAAATTCTCCTAAATGTAAAGAACCATTGAGATGACCTTAAAAAAAAACCTATGCAGAAGTGGGTTAATTCAGGGCAGCTAACCTAGTACATAGGAGGATAAAATTGGAAGGGATTGCTATGTATATCACTTTGAATTCCTGGAGGAATATAAATACAAAAACCAAACAACTAAATTACTTGTGAGATATCATTATAAATCAGATAAACTGAAAGGAATGCATATTTATATTATTTAAAGAAGCACTGCTTCATTTCTATTTTCATATTATATTTTCTGTTTTTAGTCAGCTTTTATTATTTTTGTTAATAAAGTTATTATAAAGCAGTTTGATCTATTTTTAAACATAGGCAAAATTCAGAGTCTTTTAAATCACACAACTCTCTTCTCTTGATTAAACTGATCCAATTAAGCCTTTTGTTGAGCACAAACTCAGCCCTCCAAATATCCTCTGGGTAAATGCTTTACATTCCAACTATAACAGAGACACATCAAGTCAAATCTATAGTCCTTTGAAAAAGAAAGATCTGAGCAAAGGGTTTTTCTTTTTTGCCTTTTTTAAGAAATTGGGAGTGTACCTTCCAGAAGTATTTGGTTTTAATCAAATTCAAAACATCCCTATAGGAAAAATATTTTAAAGTATTTTAAAATTAATATAGTACATTAATGCATTTAAAACAAGAGTCTGCTAGTGTGTCAATGTCAGCATTAGACACAAGTTTTAAATATGGTTACATTCTCCCCAAAAGAGCATCCATTCCTTGAATCCCAGCTATTACTGGATTTGTAGGTAGTAGCTATATTAGGGAGCGTATTTGTGCCAAACATTTGTGCCAACTCCTGAGTTGGCTGGACTTGGCAACAGATATCCACATCTTGGTTACAAACTACCTTGGACTAGTGCCTGATTACCTTTAAAAATGCCTCTATATATTTTAGTTGGTAAAAAACATATATGATGTTGATTCTGAAAGATCTCCATGGGATGTTAAGTCAGCTATTGGGCATAATTTGAACTGCTGGGGATGAATTTTAAAGGCCTAAATAGCTTAGGGCATGATTATTTGAAGATTTTTTTCTCCTACCATGAGCCTGTCCAGTTACTTAGATCAGCAGGAGAGGACCTTTTGAAACTGCACTTATTCCCCAAAGTTGATTATCTGGCAAAGAGAAGGCTTTTTTCCTATGTGGCTATGAAATGCTCTCCCAGGGAAGTATAGCCATGTGAAAAACAAGACCTTATGTAAAGTCCCCACCCACCCTTTTTAATAACTGTAAGACATATCAATATTAATAGAAGCTGCAAAACTTGGCCCTTCGCCCAAGTCTTCCTAACGGGAAACTAAGACCCTTCACTCAATCACATTTGCCACTTTATGTTTTATGATTTTATGGCATTTCTTTGTTTGTTTGTTTAATTGTTGTGACTTGGCCAGAGTCGTTGGGAGTCAGGCAATTTAAATTATTTTTATTGTTATTATGGATCATCGCACAGTCAGCCAGATGTTCAGACTGGATTTGGCATTTTGTCTACCTATTGAGTCCTTACCCAGGACCTGGGATAGGCAGATGTGGATGTTTGATGGTATTACATATTATTATTATTATTATTATTATTATTATTATTATTATTATTATTATTATTATTATTATTATTATTATTTCTTCATATAGTATATAAAGATAAATGTGATGTAGCTGAATAAAAGAATTATAAAAATCAATTTTGCTAATCTTTATTTACCCAAAAATGACATATTTCATTTCCTTCTGTGGGAAAAGTAAGTATCTTTGGAACTGAGTATTATTCCTTTTGGCAGAAATAATCTCAAGTAGGTTTCCCAAAGGTGGTTTTTCAAAAGGCAACTGGATTTTATTTTTCTTGAAGGTGTTTTGCTTCTCATCCAAGAAGCATCCTCAGTTCGGACAGAATGCTGGGGAATGGAAGGATTTATAGTTCTTATAAGTCTCTACCAGTCACTGACATTGACTGGAAGGGATTTTTCCCACTTGTCCGTGCAGAATGTTTTCAGCTATGCAAAGTTTGAGGGGTTTCTTGCATGCACAGCCCATTTCAAGTCACCCCACAGTTTCTCAATGGGATTAAGATATGGGATTTAGATATGGGATGTGACTTGATAATTCCAGAGCCTCTATTTCTTTTTCTTTTTTCAGGTATTCTTTGATGGATTGGTTGGAATACTTAGGCTGTCATCTTGAACTTTAATTAACAGATGGATTCACATTATCCTCAAACACCCTCTGGTACAATGAAGAATTCATAGTGGTGAGATGCCCAGGCCCTGTTGCAGCAAAGCAGTCCCAAACTTTAACACTTCCACCACCCTACTTTGCCGTTGGTATCAAGGTCTTTTTGGTGAAATGCTATCTTTGATTTTCACCAAACCTGATACTATGGCAAAATAACTCTATCCTTGGCTCATTTGTCCTGATTCTAACTTTAGGTACTTGAGGTAGTGATATATGTTGAAGTGTACTCACTTTTCATACATGTGAAATCTGCATTTATGTTTATTTAAATTAAGATAAATGGTGCATGATATTTGTTATATCCCCATATATCAATATTGTTGAAATGAAGATCACATATGTACATCTGAAATATGGAGAAAAAGTTAAAAAAAAAATAGTGGGGTGTACTGATTTTTCCCCATGATTATATGTTTGGTTCACCGGCCATCAGACTGTGTAATGATAGAGAGATGAAGTTAGAACCCATGGAATGCAGATTTTGAAGATTTCCCTCAACAGTTCATTAGGGACATGTATAATGTATCCCTACAAAAAGGACAAGCAAAAACTTCAGAGAGGTTCTCACACACTTTAATTTGAAAAAGAAATTTCAGCAGATAGCAGCACCTTACTTGGAAGATACAAAAAGTCAAGCTGTGCTACTATCTGGCTAGATACAGTAGGAGAAGAGCTACATTAGTCCATGGTGGCAAAAAATACATCTGGTGAAGTGAGCTGCAGTTCACAAAAGCTTATGCCTTTGAATAAAAGCTCTTAGCTGGAAAAAGTGCTACCCGACTCTTTCTGATTTCTTGGACAGAGACCACCTGGAAATGTCAACAGTGATAAATTACAGTGGGAAGCTAAAAAAAAAAAAAACCCAAAAGGTGTAATGGCGAATAATTTCTGCATTATTGTCAAAAAAAGTATAAAGGCATGTCCCTGTAGAAACCAGAAATCAACTTACTTCTCTCAGGAATTAAAAAGAAAAACACATTCTTCTTTTATCATTCTTTCCTAACCACATTTCCAAGCAAGTGAAGGAAGAAAGCTCTCCTCCACAAAGTTATGTCTAAATACTATAAGGAGGAAAATAATCAATTTAGTTAGATAAGAAAAGCCGGCAAAATCTGAAAGTTATAATTTATTTTGGAGTATTATATGAAGAAAGATAGTGATATAAACGAAACAAAAAAAATGCAACCAATTTACTATGCCCCATATCCAGGATCAACAATCAAGACATTACAAGATTCTGAAAACAGAGCAACGTTGATGTCTGTTAAGCGTCGATTCGGAGACATAATCATCATGAAAACTAGAAAGCACAATATTCTTCTTTCTCAAACATGTAGGTAAAAAAAATGTAGCTTGGCAAAGTTTCAAGGACTTGGAATGGGGCAGGGAAGAGAAAACAGAGGATTGCTGCATTTTTGCAATTTTCATGTCAAGAGCATAACCACCTGGCCAATGGCAATCATGAAATATTTACTCAGATTTATCCTCATGGAGAGCAAGTTCACTGCAACCCAGCATATCTGGAAGAAGATGAAACTGGGAAAGACTGTTGCATTCATAACAGAGAAGACAGGAATATATGGTCACTTTTTTGTTTAAAACTCATTTTCTCTTAGTTCAAGCCAGGCAATTCCTTCCTTTACAAACTAAGCCACAGCATCTATGTAAAGTTTTAAAGTGAGAAGAGGAGGAATATGTGGAAAGCAATGGGTAAAGGAAGTTTGAACAACTTAAATTCACAAAAAGAGCATATGAGACTGTCAAGTGTTATAACTAGTTAACAGATTTCTCTAATTGCCAGACAAGATTCAGTATCTTAATGCTTAATCCTATTTTCCAATAGGAAAATGTGGACAAATGAACTGAAATTTATATTGAATTATAATCTGAAAAAGGTTTTTTTGTTAATAAAATGATGTATCATTGATGTTTGAAGCCTGAAAAATTGTCAAAGATGTATACTGGAATGTCAAACAAATGTTGGAAATGTAACCAATGTGAGGGCACTTTTTACCATTTATGGTGGACCTGTAAAAGTGCTAAGAAATATTGGGATTTGATAGGTTTGCTGATCCAGAAGATTCTTAAAGTCGATGTACATTTGAAACCAGAATTTTTCCTTTTATGGTTGATGGATAAACAGAATGAAAGTAAACACCGTACTTTGTTCTTATATATGACAACTGCTGCAAGGCTTCTTTGTAAACAAAGGAGGAAGGATGTGCAAATTCCCACAAATGGATCATGAAGTTAATGGAACTGGTGAAGATGGCAGAACTGACTACTTTGATTAAAGATAACATTTTGACTGCTTTTTTTCTGCTTGGAAACCCTTTTTGAATTTTCTGTTTGATAAAGATAAAAATGAAGTTTTGACTTTGGGATTTGAAGATTAGATATGTTTTGATTATAGAAATACTGTATACTATATACTGTTTAATAGATATACCTTTTATTTTATGTCATTTTATAGTTTTATACATTTGATATTATGTGTAACTGTGAAATTGTTAGGATTATGGTTTATCGGTTTTATTTAGACTAAGAAATCATGTTATTTACTGTTATTTTTTATTGTTTGATATATATATTTTATATTTTCATTTTGCATCTGTTTTGTTAAAGTAAAATAAGAGAATGTTATATCATAATTTTACCTATGTTGAAGATAGTTGGAAGTACCTTTTTTGTTGTTTTCTTGCATCACTTTTTAAATTTTTCCTGTTGTCCCTGGTCCCTACTTTCCCCTTTTTGCTGTAATTTTGTATTTTAACTTTCTTTGAACTTTAATAAAATTCTGCATATAAAAAAGATTCAGTATCTTAGTGCAAAAAGTATAGGAGTATTGTTTTTTTAATATCAAATCAGGCAAAACGGGAACATGCTCAAAATTCACTCCCTCTTTGCCTTAGCTAGTCCACAGTGTGCTTGCGCATGAAAAAGAGAAGCAAAATATGAATGAATAGAGAGATAATTGTGCCTTGCCATCTGCCAAAACCTTCTGCCACGTTATTGCTCCTAAATTATGATCTTTGGTCATAATTTGATCAGTAGATATTATTATCTGCAATACTATTTTACAAATAAAAAGAGCTTTGAGAAGAATTTTGGTTTTGTTCATTAAAGTTTTCATTTATGACATAAATAATTGAATCTGCTTCAAAGGGGGAAAGTTTTGCAATGCCCCTTCAGTCTAGTTCAAACTAGTTCTCTCTTTATTAAGGAAACAACCAAGCTCAGAGAGCACCAAGAACTCCACAGCTTTTTATTATCCTTTCAAAAGGATAGGCAAAAACATTATTTATTCAAGTATGCTTTCAGGATGTAAGTACTTTTGACCTTCTGAGCTTCGTAGGTGCTCTATTTTGGAACATTTTTGTATGCTCTTTTTAAATATTCCTTCTTTTTACTATTTTAAATATTTTCCTTTTCTAAAAAACTGTATATTCAATAAATAAAATTAATTTGAAATTATGAAGAAAAACATTTCAGGAGGAAAAAAAACTGTTTTGTTGGTCTTAAAGATGGACTCAATTTACTAATGGCATCTAGTCAGAATAACAGAATTGGAAGGGACATTGGAAGCCTTCTAGTCAACCCCCTGCTCAAGCAGGAGACTATACTATTTCAAGCAAATGGTTGTCCAATCTCTTCTTAAAAACCTCCAGTGTTGGAGCACAACTTCTGGATGCATTTCAACATGTAAAAAACAAGAAATAAAATAAATAAAAAAGAATAGTAATTCCAAAATCAGTCATCTACAGCTCCATAAACAATGTTCAGCTTGGGAAAAGTATTATTAGGAATAAGCAGTAACTACATTAAAATTGTTCTGAAATCCAAGAAACTTAATGTTCTTAAATTTGAATGAGTCAGCTCTTTCTAAGGAGTTTGCTATCTTTGATACAAGGGAAAAAAATTGGTTGCCTTTCTACAAACATGCATGCACAAATATATACACAAGCATAACATATTCCTAGTGAATGTTTCCAAATGGTTTTTCCTTATGGATTACTGTGTTTAGATGTACACTGTCAATGCTGCTAACATCGGATGTTCTTGCTTGACAATATATAAAGATGCAGACATTTCCTATTTAACCTGTGTATTACTTTTAGAGTTAAAAGAGATGGTATTGGAGATGAGGGGGAAGAATGTGCTGGGGACTAGTTAGCCATAACAATATCTCAGTAGGGCAGTGGTGGCGAACCTATGGCACGGGTGCCAGAGGTGGCACTCAGAGCCCTCTCTGTGGGCACGCGCGCCGTCGCTCCAGTCCTAGGCCTTCAGCTGGGTTTTATAAAAGCTTTTAGCTTTAGGCCTCCGTTGCCGTGTACAAAAAAAAATAATCAATCAATCAGTCAATTTCAACTTCTCGTGAGAAAAAAAAAGATCTCGCAAAGTTGGAATTGATTGAACTTTTTAGTCCCACCCAGTCTGCTGTTACTGTAGTCACACCCACCCAATGGGCCACACCCACCCAGCACCCGATGATGCATAAGTGGGTTTTGGGTTACAGTTTGGGCACTCGGTCTCTAAAAGGTTCGCCATCACTGCAGTAGGGTATTCTTCAAGGTTAGTTGTAATAAGAGGCGATAAGGGGAGGGAAAGTTCACACTTCAAACTAATTGGAGAATGTGATTA
This sequence comes from Protobothrops mucrosquamatus, assembly GCF_001527695.2. NCBI lineage: Eukaryota > Metazoa > Chordata > Lepidosauria > Squamata > Viperidae > Protobothrops > Protobothrops mucrosquamatus. The sequence continues at coordinate 430,573 of NW_015387491.1, read as the reverse complement.
ATGACTGTTAAATGAAGGAGTGAGTTATGCTTTGATTCTATGTGTTGGGGGAGGAGAATTCAGATTTTGGCTTCTCTATGTACCTGCTGAAGCTATGTTGCAAATTAAAGGTTCTTTAAGGTAAAACAATGCCTCAAAGTTCTTTGAAGAGCTTCTTCTTTCCGAACCATGAGATCTACATTGCATGGATGTATTTACAAAAATGGATGGAGACAAGGCGTTTACGAATCACCTCCTTCCCATTGCATAATATCAAGTCCTTCAATTCCAACCTTATTTCACAGATTCTGTTTTTTGAATCGTCACTTTTCACTGCTTTTCTTTTCTACTCAATCCCAGTCCGGACTTATTTATTTCATACTCATCTACTACAATGAATCTTACTGAAATACCATTTATTTACATGCAAGTAACTTGAACACTGGGCGCTATCTAACAAAATGAAATGCAATGGTGAAAAAAGTAAGGTTCTACATTTAGGCAAGAAAAACCAAATGCACAGGTATAGTATAGGGGGTACCTTGCTCAATAGTAGTAATTGTGAGATGGGATCTCAGAGTCCTAGTGGACAATCACTTAAATATGAACCAGCAGTGTATGCTGCAGCTGACAAAAAAGCCAACACAGTGCTAGGTTGCAGTAACAGAGGGATAGAATCAAGATCACGTGAAGTATTAAAACCACTTTACACTGCCTTGGTAAGGCCACACTTGGAATACTGCATCCAGTTTTGGTCACCACAATGTAAAAAAGATGTTGAGACTCCAGAAAGAGTACAGAGAAGAGCAACTGGAGGCTAAAACATATAAGGAACAGTTGCTGGAATTGGGTATGTCTACTTTAATGAAGAAAAGGACTAGGTGTGACATGATTGCAGTGTTCCGATATCTCAGGGGTTGCCACAAAGATGAGGGAGTCAAGCTATTCTCCAAAGCACCTGAAGGTAGGACAAGCAGCAACGGATGGAAACTAAGCAAAGAGAGAAGCAACCTAGAACTAAAGAGAAACTTCCTGACAGAACAATTAATCAGTGGAACAACCTGCATCCAGAAGCTGTGAATGCTCCAACACTAGAAGTTTTTAAGAAGAGAATAGACAGCCATTTGTTTGAAATGGCATAGGGTTTCCTGCCTGAGCAGGGGGTTGGACTAGATGTCCTCCAAGGTCCCTTCCAACTTTATTTTTATTATTGTTGTTGTTGTTATTAATTGGTGCCACAATCTTAATTTTTGGGTGGTAAAGCGTCAGTAGAAATATCTCTTTGGGGCACAGTCTACAAATTTTACCAGTAAATGTTCAAATGCTTATTTGTACATTTCTATTCTAATACACGGAAATACAGTTACTATGACAAAGCATGTTAAACATCCAAAATTTCAGTTTCACAAATGTCTGTGAATCCTAATAAATGCATCAAAATGTGTTGTTCTCAGAATGTGAATATAAGAATTGAGCAAACTAAATGCAGTAGCATATTTTTTCTCTAAATAACTTCCAAAATTTAATCTGGCCTTGGAGAAAGTCTACTTGTTAAATAATAGGAGTGGCACTCCTCATTAGGATACTTCTCCTGCTTCCTCTATTTTGCCTGTATCCAAATATCATATCTCAGATTATATAATAACTTGCTGAACAAACCATAGTGGTCTGCTTCAAAAAAAACCCCTTCATGTATTAGATATTCATACATTACATACATTACCTTTCAGCGCATTTTTGACATCTAGAACTGACAATCAAACCAATGAGCAAACCTGAGTATGTTAATTAAAGGTCATATATACAAGAAAGTTATCAGTTAAAAATTAACTCTCAATCATTGCCTGTGCGCACAGGATAAATTATATAAGGATGGAAATATCTTTAGTGATTGAAAGTTCCTAAAATGTTTTGTTATTTAGAAATTTAACCATAATTTCACTCATGTCCCTGCATAAATATTACACAATTTTGACCCTTTTGGGGAACTTAATTTTCTCGTTTAAGAATAAGAGAATGAAAGCAAAAAAAAATAAACAATTTTGTTAAAGGGCACTAATAGTTAAGGTTTCAGTCAATTCTTTTTTGACTTGTTAATCTTATCAGAACTGAATTCACAATTTTATTAAAAGGTGGCAGCTTTTTCAGATTTCCAGAGGAAAAAATGCATCAGTAATCCTTTGATATCTCCACTGCCCGAGTCGCAGAAATCAATTCTTCTTTGTCTTCCAGCTCTTCCCAAAACTGCATTCTACATTTCGCAGTGGGAGACAATGAAGATAACTTCCTGCAATGATCAAAGTTCATTAATTCTCACAATGACAAAGCTCATAATCTGGTTCAAACTGCAGCTAAATGCACTTTGCCCTCTATTCTGCAACACAGAAATAGGTGGAGCACAGAATGACTGGGGCGACAGGAAATAGAAAAATGTTTCATAGCTAGTTGCATCATCATACCACCCTGCACAAGCTTGAACAAGTCAGGGTTTTTTTTCAATATGGCATGAGACACAATACAACTCTCAATATTATTCTCAGAAAGAAAGAGTTAATGTGTTTTATAATCCTATATGCCTTCACACAGAGTTGAGTTACCAGCAGACAATACTACGTATTTATAATATGTATATTATTACAAATTTTGAAAGACAAAATAAAAATCTAGAATTTATCAAAAGAACAGAAATATAATTCCCACACTTTTATATTTTATATGCTTATCTTCATTTTGGTGTAGAAAAAAATATTTTAATTATGAAAATTGTATGCAACTGTAGAAGTTCAGCAAAAGTAGCTGCAAAGCTAAGCTTTAGAATAAATGCCACTGATTTTTATTTTTATTAGCATTAGCACTCTGTTAGGAAATGTCCAGAATAAAGACAAAATTATATTAAATAAGTGGGGAGAGAAAATTAAAAGGACTCCCTCTGACACAACTTTGACCAAATTACTTTCACTAAGAGGAATATTATTATACATTCTTTCTGGATCCCACCATCTCTTTTCAAATCACAGTGAGTAACTTTTATTCATTTCCCTAGCAGACTAATAAATATTATTCACATAGAACAGCAACTGTTAAGACAAAATGTAGTCTTCTGGGTAGGATACAAACTGCATTGTTCTAGATCAGGGGTAGGCAAACCTTGGCTCTTTTATGACTCGTGGACTTCAACTGTGCTGGCTCAGGAATTCTGGGAGTTGAAGTCCACGAGTCATAAAAGAGCCAAGGTTGCCTACCCCTGTTCTAGATGTTTAACAATTCTGGTTTACTTGGAGGATCATAAGCCATTAAACCTCTTCTGGAGAAGTATTTTCTGATGCTTTCAGTAAGTGAACTATGAAAAGCTCATTCAATTTAGGCAAATAAAAGAACCATCAAGAACCATCAATTTACATGGCCTAATTGAAACACAAGTATAATTAACAAATAGTGCCCCCCATATATCTATTTCAGTTAAGGGATGCTTAAATACAGGTAGTACTCAGCTGACTTAAAACAGCTTGTTTAGTGACCAAAGTTATAACAGCACTGAAAAAAGTGACTTATGACTGTTTTTCACACTTACAATTGCAGCACTTTCATGGTCACATGATCAAAATTCAGACACTTGGCAGCTGACTCGTATTTATGACAGTTGCAGTGTCCTGGTGTCATGTGCAACATTCTGACAAGCAAAATCAATGGAGAAGCCAAATTCACTTAACAACCATATTACTAATTTAACTGTAGTGATTCACTTAACTGTTGCAAGAAAGGAGCAAAATAAAATAAGGCAAAACCCACTTAACAAATGTCTCATTTAGCAACAGAAATTTTGGACTCAACTATGGTCTAAGTTTAGAACTACCTGTTTCTATGTTTCTAGCAACAAGCATGCAACAGAAAGCTTCAGATGTCAGATGTTCAATGAATATATGCAGTAGAAATGAGAATATGTGTGTGTGTGTATGCGTGCATACATGCTTGTGTATATAACAGTAAGTGTCCCAAGATAGTTGAACTATTACTACTAGCAATCCCAGCATCCTGCTAATAATGAAGGCTACTGGGAATTGCAGTTTGGGAACAGCAGGCTGGCCAGGGGTTCTTCCATATCTGTGGGAGGGGGATGACAAATATGGGAGAGGAGTTGAATCAAACCACACAATCCTCATAAGAATCAAAGTCTTGCTGACTGTTCTTACCAACTCATACTAATCAATGGTCTCATTTAATATAAACTATTTAGCTAATCAAATATTGCAATCAACACAAACATTAACCTATATAAAGAATTAGTACCATGCTTCAATAGTTATTTTGTAGGCATTCTTCAAATAAATGCTACTCTCAGCACTTGATTTGATAAAAAAATGATTACCTCAAGGTGAAATTGTTCCTATGCAGTATCAAACATTTTCAAGTTCAAATCCAAGAATCCACCAGTCTGGACACATCTCTGCCAGGAATACTTTCAGAGCTTATTAGAGTCTATCTCTATTCCATGTGAGATTTTACCCCTTGACTCTTACATTACAAAATATTTCTGAATATTAAAAAGTAGAAACTACTTAAAAGGCTGAAATATCATAGTTGTTTGCATGGTAATTAAACAGTTCTTTAATATTTTTATAATTCAAGTTTTTAATTAAAAAGCTTTTTAATTTTAATTAAAAAGTTATTCTGAGGTAAGATTGGCAGCCAATAAATTTTACAAATAAATGAAGATCCTGCTGTAGAAAATGAAAATCTTCCTAGTTTTCAGCCTATTATCAGGCTAAACTTTTCAGCAGATCCAAAATACCACTCATAAGTCAGAAATCTCATGCATACTTCACATGGAATTTCCTGCCATTAATCTTTGCAAAGTTTAGAGCACAATCCACCAACATATTTAGGAATAAGCACTACAGAAGTATATTCAGAAAACAGACAATATGTGTAACACTGCAAAAAATTTTGAACACAAGGGATTGCACTGCATATTATTCAGGGACAACTTTGTCACTGCAAGGAGACCACTAAGCATTTCTGTCCCTCAAGTATTACCATACTACTAATAGATACAGAGGTGTTATTACAGTATATATTATACAAAGCTTAATGAAAAATATTCTCATAATGCAACAGGTATTCAGCTGGTTGGATTACGATTCCTGCTGCAGACCATATTACTTCAGAACAGAAGTTTTAAGTAATGTATATGGAAACATCAGTTTGAAAAAATATGAATCTGAAGTACAATTAATAAAAATTCATTTGGTCTTTCTTCATTCCCCCCCCCCAAAAGGCCTTATATTTTGGAATGGAGAACGGAATTACAGAATACTCATAAGATCCATATTACAGGACAACCCCAAAAGGAGAACCATACTACTTACTATATGGTAGCCAAACATTAAGAGGAAGCTGGTAATACCTTTTCCAGCTACCAAATGTGATTAAAAGAAATATGCTTTTGTAAGCTACAGCTTACCATCAAATGCATGGAATGGCTAACTCCTACATTAATTTGCCATTCCATACATCTGACTCAAAGGAGCCATGAATCAATGTGCACTGGTGCTATATTTTATAACAGTAACAAACACCAACAAAATAATTTGAATACTGAGGGGACAGTTTATTTATTAAATTTATATGCCCATCACACTGTCAGGCAACAATAAATTACATAAGCACAATCTCAGTTCCAAACTCAGGTTAGTTGCCTTTGTGACTTGAAAGTCTTGCATTTTTTACATAGGTATTTCAGAGATCCTGTCTAAACTTCATTTTCTGAATAGATGTGGGGTGGGGTAGCGGAAAGGAGACAAAGAACATTATTGTAAACTTTGCTTATTTAGGTAACAGGGCTATACAATCTGGCGTTCATCTGCAAATCTAAGCAGATACTTAATTTGTGGTTCCACTGAAATCTATTGTACAAACAAGAGAAATATATTTAGGACTGCTTCATTTGCTATTCTATTAACATAAAAAAAATTCCCTTAATTCAGTAACATTTGAGACAGTTTCTTCTAAGGATAGGCAAGGCAACAAATCCTTAGAACATTCTCAGCAAACAATCATTAAAGATCATAGAGAACCAACTTTATTATGCTGAATTATGATGACTTAAACATGACAAATACTATATGAGTCTCATCATAGGCAGTCATAAAGAGATGCACTGTTATAAAAACAGTTAGAATATGTAATGGATATAATCCTTTGCTTCCCATTTGCCTTTAGAGAACATATGCAATATTTTTAAAAAGGACAAGTGGTGCAATGAAAAGACAGTTTTCCTTTCCTTGTATACTGCAGTGCTAAATGTTGTCAATAAACCAAAATAACGAAAAGGGAGAGAACTGCACTAAAGTGATGAAATTATTCTGTTTAAGCCATTACTTTTCTCTATTTCAGTCATCTCCATAGTCCAATAACAATGTACCTTTACTGACACTATATACTTTAGAAGGCCACAGAACACTAAACGATATCTGTGTGCATGTATATATAACAATTACATTTTTTAAAAAGGGATTATTAAAATATATTAAAATACCATTCTTTTCTCTTACATTTCATATATTGACATTAAATCTTAAGGGGTTGAACAAACTTAACATATTTCATCCACATAGGAGGGAGACTTGGCAAAGAATGTCTTAGAAATGTAGTAACATTCAATTGTAGTAACATTTCATTATCTGATTTTGTCTGAACAACCCTCAAGCTGTTCAGGCATTCTGTGTAACAGTTCAAGAAACAATGAACCACAGCATTAAAGAAAATCAATTGCAGCCCAATCCACTGCTAGAATCATTCCAAACTATGATTTTTAAAAGAAAGGGCTTAGTACAGTTCAAACACAATAACTGTGGATCAGTTTAAGATTCTAAAATCAAGCTGACACAACACTTAGTAAGGGGTCATAGTTCAATAGCAAAGGATATCTTGGTTTCCATTCCTGGCATTTCCAAGGAAGGCTATGAACACCCTACCTCCCTATCTGAAGCTCTAGTGATCAGTTTTCATTTAATGTAATGTAGTCAGTATTAACTACTACCGTATACACAAATCAACCAACCGTCTGACTGTCTAGTTTCATACAAGTTCTAATCTTGCGCATACAAAATTAAAATTCCTGCTTCACAATCAAAGAACACAAACTAGTTTGTACTTGGACATCATAGAAAACTCGGATCAGTTTTAGATGCTTCTGATTTTCCTTTCATAGAAGAAATCAGGGAGAGCCTAAGCAGGGGCTCATTCCAACTTATTCTGTTAATACTATGTGCCCCTTTGTTTCCTTATCTATAACCAACTAGAAGGAATGCCTTAATAGTTTTTTTAAAACACTAAGTGTTGGGTTAAATATCCCCATATACATATGCTGAATGACAGTTCTGGGATTTTCCAAAAAAGTAGCTCAGACTTGGAAGGTGGAGAAGTAGAGAAGTGAATACACATAGGTTTTGTTCTGAACAGACTAGGATTTTTTTTAGTTGAACATACAATACAGAGGTCTTCTTGTTCCCCACCCAGGTCACACTTTAATAGGTCAACTTGGAAGCAAGGGTGACTCAACCCCAGCTATATACATACCGAACTGCAATTCAGACCCTTTCCCGAAGACTGCCTTGCCTTCCTTCCCTTTCAGCTTCCAGCTCAGTCTCCTGCACCCAATTCCTTGGAGCACCTTTTGACAGAGGTTAAATCCCAACAGTCTTAGAGGTAGACTCTACTTTGGCCCCTTAATCTAGATCTATACAAGGCAATCATTAACTTGGATTAAAATCACATACAAACATTAAAAAGCAAGTGGGAAGGAGAGAAAGGTGGTTCCTAGCAGTTTTCAGGAGAGAAAGGAATGTAACTCATTATTCACCGCACCTCCACATGATTTCCACAGAATGAAAAGACGGGGCCTTTTAGAGAGAGAGGGAAGGGACCGTTTCTCCCTATTTCTGAAAGAGGAGGAAAAGAGCGCTCCAAAGACCCCGTACAAATTTAGGATACTACTGCAAGGCTGTAAAGAGTTACTCTCCTGATTCACCTCCTTCCTCCGCACCCTCCAGAAAGGCCCGTCTCCTTCTCGGGGGGGGGGGGCAGAAGCAGCGCCAGAGAAACCCCCACAGGTCGGGAGGGCTGGGGGGCTTCGGTGCCCCTTCCCTGCCCTCACCCACCCGCAACACGGCCTGCAGAGAGAAGAGGGACATGAGGAGACTCCTCTACGCGGCCAGCCTGAAACCCGTGGCCGGATGGCCCCGCCAGCCACTCCCCTCGTCCCCCTCCCGGGCCTAGCGGGCCCAAGCAAAGGAGGAATCCCGAGCAGCGGCCCAGTGCCACGGAAGCAGCCCCGTTAGGCATTCGCACCTCCCCGCCCGGGCGCTGCCCCCGCCGCTGCTTACGAAGCGGTTGCCCTCGCCCGTCCCGAAAAAGGAATCAGAGCAGGAGGAGATGGCGGCCGGCCGCCCGGAGCGACGTACCTGAGGAGGGCAGGAGCCTGGCAGCCGGCGGAAAGGGGAAGAAAGGCAGGGAGAAGGAGCGGCGGCGGCTGCGAAGCCAGCAACTAGCAGGCGGCGACGGCTCCTCCTTACACGACGGGCCTCCGAGGAGGAGAGGAGCCAGGGAGGGACGGAGGGAGGGGGAGAGGCGGTACCGACACGTCCGCGGCGTCGGCCCGACCCGGCCCTTCATACATCCAGGCAGTCATCCATCGCTTCCTCTCTCCGCCCCGCCGCCTGTTAAAGGGGCGACCGACTCTCTCCCTCTCTCTCTCCTCCCTCCCTCTCGTCCTCCCTCCCTTGGTGGAGCAAAACCGGCGGCTCTCGGCACTCTTATTCCCGCAGCCTGTGACTAGAACAGCCCCCTTTGCGGATAGGGGAATCTCTCTCTACGTCCTCAACGACACGCATATATCCTCATCGCGATCTCCAGCCTAGATTTTGGCCATCTGTGGAGACCGTCAGGGAGAGGGTGCCTCGGAACGTGCGAAGGGGCCGCTTTCCACCGCTAGAGATGGAAAGAGATGTGGGGAACTAAGATTTGTGCTTAATTGCACATCGCTGCCCTTGCAGCCTCCGCGCTCGCTGTTAAAACTCGGGCATTTATGTATTTGTCGTGTTGGGATTTCTCATGCACTCTTTCTATTCCGCTGTCAGCCAAACCAGCCCGCGGCGGTTTCTCCATGTGGCCAAGTGCTACCTTATTTTTTTTCAGGGTCCCCATCGCATGGCGAGGATCCTGTCTTTGTATAGGGAAGCCTCACGGCGAGCGCATTTTTTAGAGATTATATGAACACGTGGAAGTGGGAGTTTTTATTTATTCAATTTATATAGCCCCCGCCCCCATTTCACAATTATGACACTGGGCGGTTTATAATTAAATGTGTGCATGAAATCCCACTTCCTCCATCGGAAATAAGGAAGGCCCAAATACAGCAGAGTAGGAGCCCGAATAACCAAGCATTTTGTTTTTCAGAGTGGCTGTGCACAAGCAAGACAAAAGGACAGTGGTGTTTTGTAACTGCTCCTATGCAGCTGGCATGCAAGAATATCATGCCTGGGCATAGGGAGAACACAATGCTACTGTTAACCAATAGCCATATCCAGTGGGCGTGTTCACAAAAGACACTAAGCCCACAATCAAAGTTAACAAGTATGCATGCGTATATCATCCTACACATTAACCAGGATTTGAGATTTATTATATTATGCCCCAAAAAGCCACAATGCGAATTCTTCATATATTGAATTCTTACCATTCAGCTTCAATCTGTTTTTCAGAAAAAGATAATGTGTGCCACATATTCTGTATTATTTGTTAAACCTTTGGGTTCCATAGATTAAACCAGTTGGTTAATTCTTTCCTTACTGGACAATGTTTAGTATTATCAGCATTGGCTAAGACTGATTTATCATACCTTTTCCTTATAAAGCATTGTTGTCAAAAGTTTGTAGTCAATAAGCTCAAAAATCCTTGTTTCAAATGAAACTTGAGTTAGTTTTAAATCCTATGAATTATTATTATTATTATTATTATTATTATTATTATTATTATTATTATTATTATTATTATTATTATTATTATTATTATTATTATTATTATTTGAATTTATATACCGCCCTATCTCCCTTACGGGACTCAGGGCGGTGAACAGGCGATAATAAAAACCAGATAAATATACACAAATTTCTGTCTAAAATCAAATTAAATAACAGGCCTGCTCTAAAAATACCCCATACAAAACCCCCACTAAAACATAATCAAACTACGCCAGGCCGGCCGCACGGAATAGATGGGCCTTCAGGGCTCGGCGAAAAAGGCGCAGGTCCGCAACTGTACGTAGGTCGGGGGGGGTAGGTCATTCCAGAAGGCAGGAGCTGCCACAGAGAAGGCTCTCCCCCTGGGGGTCGCCAGCCGGCATTGTCTGGCCGACGGCACCCTAAGGAGGCCGTCTCTGTGGGAGCGGACTGGTCGAAGGGAGGTGTTCGTAAATTACATCTTTTATGTCTTATAATTTTACTAATACAGCTAGTATAACGAGATAAATTTATTCCCCCATATTCTCTATCCAAACCTTACAAGTAAAAAATAAACCTCCCTCTGCCTGTCTGTCAGATAATTTCCTCTCTTTCAGGCAATTGTTGAGCATAGAATAACATCACAGATTTTTTGGTTTAATTATTTTTATGTAATTTATGTTTACTGAGCTTCATTAATCACAAATGTGTGATTAAATAACAATTTAGAAGAAGAGCTCCCCCTTCTGTCAGCATAGTGAACAAGTATGTAGCAGCGTGCAAGATGAATCGAAATAATTTTTCTGTGCTTTTTATCTGTGAGCATGTTGGAGAATCCTGTCTTCGTGATCAGTGATGCATTAGAGTAATAGCTTTTTATTAGTGAAGTTTACAAGAATCCTACCAGCTGGGAAAGAAAATTTAAGATATCTGCTATGAGAACATTGGTTTATGGATGGGAAATATAATTCAAAGGCTTTAAGTATCCTCATAGTCAGTTCTAAGACTGATTGTTGTACTTGTCATTAGATTTTACATTAAATTTTACTGCCCTTTTTCACTGTGCTCCTTGACTTTTATTAGTACATCTTTCAAGTCCTTTCTTTTTTTTCATAGTATCATCAGCCAGTCTATTTCGCTATATTCTGTCTGTATTGTGGTTTCTTGATCTGTTAAGAATTGTTTCTCATGAGGACAATAAGATGTTCTGGGATTCCAGTTTGTCTAAGCACCTACTACAGCTTGATGTGATTGAATGATCGAAGGCCTTTCAGGATAAATGAAACATATATTGATTTCTTTTTGGTGGTCTTTGGCTTTCTCAATTATCTGGTATGCATCAGCAATAATGTTTTATATTCCTCGGCGTTTTCTAAAGCCACCGGAAACATCTGGCATTCCCTTTTCCATTTTGGGCTCTAATATGCTGTGGGAAGTCAGCCCCACCAGAGAAGGAAATATTAAAAGGGCAGAAAAATATATTTCCTAAAAGAATCTTAAAGAGGCAGAAAAGCATGCCCAGTTTTTCTTAATAGCCCCAAGTCTGCCTCCAAGCAGAAACCGGCTCTATAGAAATGCAGATGCAGATCATTCAGGAAAGTTGGAACTAGAAGCTTAGGAAGACAAAGACACTTAAAATCTACATACCCCACCCAAAGTCTAAGACAGGATATAATAGGATTAACTCACAGATGCAAAGGGACACAAGTCAAAATACATGACACCGGAAATACAAAGCCTCAAACAGGAACAGGAAATAACCTCCAAACAAAAGGCTCCAGAGGGTATAAAAACCCACTCCCTACATGTGCTGAGCCCTTTTCTTCCTCTTTTCTGCCAGAACCATCTTTCCGTCTGGCTCTCCTCTTCAATAAACTGCAACCTTCTTTCTAAAGCAGTCGCCATATTGTTTATCCCCGGCTTGGACTGAACCATGATGAAGACTTTTCTTCCAACAATGCGTTGGATGATCATAAGCATTATTTTAGTAGCACATGAAATTAAGGATACTATGCAATAATTTGCACCCTCTGTTAAATCTTTTTTTTTGTTGGTGTTGGAATGTAGATTGAACTCTTTCAATCTGTTGGCCAGTGGGTCAGTCCTGGTAGGTCTGTCTTATTTCTGTTGGTTGCTTCCTGTGTGATTTGTAATGTCGATAACTGTGTGATGGGATGACTCATTGGGAGGACAATCAACTAACATAATTTTATACAAATAGTCCTTGACATACTACTATAATTAAGCCTGGAATTACAGTGGTCACAGTTGTAAAACAGGTCATCACATGATCAGCCTGATTTTATGACCTTTATTTCAGGCATTGTTAACCGAATGCAGCACTCATTAAGCAAATGCTGTGAACCCATTATTTGCTATGGGCCAGTTTTTGCCAGAAACCAGAAATAAATGCTACTTTCCAGGAAAAATGTCATAAATTGTGGTCATGTGACTGTGAGTTGCTGCAAATACCTATAAATACAGGCCAGTTGCCAACCATCAAAATGCATTCATATGACTGTGGGGGAGGGGCAGCTGTTGGAACTTCAGAACCGAATCATAAATAGCTTTGAGGGTGGGGGTCCTTTGTAACTTAGATGGTCACTAAACAAAACTGTAAGTTGAGTACTACTTATATTCAAACTGAAGAATGACAGAGGCTGCTAAATACAGATATTTCTTATTTAGACATGTTTAATGATCATTGCAATTACAATGGCGATGAAAAAGTAATGTTACAAGCAATCCTCTCATTTACAACCTTCGCAGATCTTTAAGGAAAAGGAAAGCTGGAGTAAGAACTATAGGCACAATCATAGTTTCACTTAGCGACCACTTCACTCAACAACTGAGTTGCCAGTCCCAATTGTAGATGCTAAATGAGGACTACCTGTACATGTGATTCTCCTTCATGTAAGTTACATTATAAGATTCTCTGACATTCAACTCGGTAAAATTGCCTATTCTAAGTACTGACGATGAGGGGAAAAGGGCAATGACCCCTAGTCATTATAGAGCTCAGTAATCTATACTGAAGAATTCAAGCACATACTCTGTTTTCAAATGGGAAACCTATATATAGGTAAATTAATTCATATTTTTTCAGTGTAAAGGGAAGACACTTGTCTTTTCTATCAAAAAGAACAGCAATCTATACCTGTTTATTATTTTGGAAATGGGTATTAAATTTCGTATTAATGTGATACTAGTGTTCACAACCAACACCAGGATCTATGTACAGGTTTCATTTGTATTGCGGATGAGTCAGCCTGAAAGTTCAATGTATAGGTTTTACTGTACTTATTTTCTGAATGACTAGTTTCTTATCCAGACAGATTTTGACCTTGCAAAATGCTCCTCCCTCCCACATTCCTATAGATACAATACATTCCTAGTGCTTTGGGAGCATGAATGGGGGAGGGGGGGTTTCTTAGCAGACCAGTTCTGTGTGAAATGACTAGCCGGTGTCCAGCCAGAGATTATTTAGTGCATTGACACAGCTTTTCCCAGAAAGAGTGTGGAGTTCTGCTGGTTCCCAGCTACATTTGACTCCTATGGTGAATAAGTGATATATACAAAAGAGAATAGCAATATTTTCTTCCATCTCCTGTACTCTGCTGCAATATGTGTCTTCCATAGATTCCCCAAGTAGAGATTTATTAATGCAAAGTCTGGTGCTTTGATAAATGAGCTCATCCCATATTTCATCTGCTGTCTCCTCTTTAAACTGTTCAGGTAAGCTTTTTTCATTGCAGCTCCCATCCTGAGCTAACAACTAAAAGTCAGCAACATGTTTGCGCAGATCATTTACTCAGTCATAGGCAATGGATCTCACAGTTAGTGGATTGACAAGGCTGTCACAATTAGTCCCTAAGAGTCTCACAAAAGTGTTGTATATATGTCTGTGTCTGTAAAATGTGGGCTCTTCCACAGCTGGAGAGGAGTTATCGTTCAATATCTGAGTACAGCTGCTGCTGTTGCTACAACTGCTAGATCCTGGGCAGGGTGGCAGCACAGGAACTATTAGTGAGGATAAATTGTGCTAGCTTGATTGCTTCATCATCTGGCTTGCCATATGACTCTGATTCTGGAACCAAGAGTTTGGGACCTGACTTGTGAATGAATTTGTGAGTGGGTGTAGAACCATGTTTTAATCCTGGAGTTTTGAGTGTTCTTTTTCCTCACATGAAGTTGAAAATAGGAGTAGCTGTTCTTGGTGTCAGGATTTCACTGAGATCATGACAATAAATCTCTAAAACCTTGACCAGCACTCAGGAGTTAGCAATAAAAGAATCAGTGGCAGAACTTGGGTAAGAAGGTTGCTTTTATAGCCGGTATAAAAAGCCAAAATAAGAAAATGAACTGCTGCAAAATCTAGCTGTTTTCCTTCTCTCCATACAGTAAATAACTGGCCCCAGTATTTTAATCTTTTCTCCCACCATTATGTAGTAAAGGACTTCTTCCACTCATTTCTCATCTATGGAACTGGAGGACAACTGCATCAGATTTTGATACTGACCCAGTCTGGTCTCAAACTATTTATTTCTCACTTTGGTAGCTTCAGCCCTTGTAAAAGTTGGAGTGTATAAATATGACATTAGTATGTACACGGAAGTGTACCGTGATAGTGATAGTATCAGGGTACAAAGCCCTCAAAAATGTGCATTGTCAGGCCACAAGAACCAAGAACAACTCTGAGTAGTTTCTTTATTGTTGTTCACCTACAGACAGAATCTTGCCAGACTAAAGCAACTATCTGGAAAACTATAGATATACTCTATGAATTGCTAAAGAGAAGCTATTTTTGCCCTCTTCCTGCCTACCAGACTTTCCAAGCTCTGCACCCTCTGGGATGCAGTCCCTCCCCTCCTGGTATTTCAGACTACATTTCACCATAGTATAATGCCCAGGAATATATACAGCTCTTTTCAAATAATTAAAACAGCAACATCATTTACAAAGTCGATACTGATATGAAGCTGAGTACACCTGCAAGCACATGCATGTACAAGTGAAGATAGCCAGGTTGCAATTTCCAAAGCATGAATATGGAATTCAAGGTTGGTGGCTGAATACAATTAGAATAGTGCATAATGTGTCTAGTGAATATTTAAACATTGAATATATAATATTCCCTTGTTTAATGATATACAAATGTGTAAGGAATACTTGTAGGGATGTTACAGGTGAGTTTATAGATAAATTATGAAAAGCTATATGCACCTTGGTAGACTATTTACTACAGATGGGACAATAGATGAAGAAATATTAAGAGGTGCAAATGTTGATAGAAAGTTAGTGGATGTTATGGTCTGCTATGATGAAGAAAGGTTGAAAAAAGTGCTTCTGTCTACTTTTTGGTAAAGAAATAAGAGATAAATATGTCAAGAGAAATATAAAAGTAAGTTGAATACATGGGAATGGAGTACTTAAGAAATCAAATCAAATGTTTATTATAGTCAATGACCAGCATACTTAAGAAGCCTGTACAATAAAATAAGAAGAGATTATTTTTGCTGTGATGTCTATGGCTATCAGATAGCAGGACTGGAGAAGAGCTATAGTAGATATTTGCAACCCAGATTTGGCAGGTTTAATCTTCTTCTACTATTAGTTTGCATCCTGCCTTTACTTGAAGGTTCCAAAGGGGTCACAGTCAATCTGCCCCCAGCTTATCCTCACCAAAATTTGAGAAGGCATATAGGCTACGTAATAGTGATTTTGTTGAATATGAAAATGTAATTCAATATGAACAGATGCAAAGTAATCGATTATGAAAGTGCTAGCAGGGAATTCCAGAACAATACACTAGTCTGGAAAAACCTACTTGGAAGAAGACAGTGAGAAAGCACTTCCATATTATTGCCAAGAAAATTACACAGTCTTATTTTTGTAACTAGCTGGAGATGAAGTTTATCATAAGATACAGATATCCTGAACTTCCAGCAATAGACCAGGGAATAGCTTATTGAAAGTCTCAGATGTATATGCAATAGAATATTTTTTAAAGGCAAACTTCATGAGTTTTCCTGTTAGGAATCATTGCGAAAAGGATTGAAAATCAAATTAAACAAAGCAGCAATATCTTTATATATATCTATGGCATGACTATGTTTGGTACATTGTACTTTTGATCTAAAAAGTATGTAAACTTGAAAAGAGGCAGAAAAGGCAGATAAAATGCATGTGCTATTTATTGAAGTCCTCAAGATCTGTGGTCTTTTGACCTCATCAAAATAAATGAATTTGTGTAATTTACTTGTAGATACAACTGATCAGTAGTAGCGTGGCAGCTAATAATTTAGCATCATATGGATTACTCATCCCATTCCTTATCCCAGTAGTTCCTAAACATTCTCAGTTCACATCACCCTTAGTATTGGTGTTATATTTTCATAGCCCCCCCTAAGCTAAAGAAATGTCTAACAGCTGTGTTTCTTTTAAACATTTAAAATATCTGCAAAATTTGACAACTTTATCCCTTTACTCTACATAAAATTGGAGCTCTGTTTTGCTGCCAGCTTGTCCAAGCAGACTGGTAGGAATCCGCTCTAGTTTGTGCATACAAACCTGGATTGCTGTCAGAATGCAAACTTGCACACACAAAGCATAGGTGGTGAACCTATGACACGGGTGCCAGAGGCGGCACTCAGAGCCCTCTCTGTGGGCACGTGTGCCGTCACCCCAGTCCTAGGCCTTCAGCTGGGTTTTATAAAACCTTTTCGCTTTAGGCCTCCGCCGCCGTGTGCAAAAAAAAAAAAGGTTCACTCAATTTCAACTTCTCACAGGAAAAAAAAGATCTTGCAGAGTTGGGATTGATTGAACTTTTTAAACCCACCCAGTCTGTCATTACCACTGCAGCCACACCCACCCAATGGGCCACGCCCACCCAATGGGCCACACCCAGCCAATGGGCCCCACCCACCCGGCACTAGATGATGCATAAGTGGGTTTTGGGTTGTAGTTTGGGCACTCGGTCTGTAAAAGGTTCACAATCACTGGACTAGGTGTAAAGAAAATAGGTATTTTCGGGAGAGCAAAGATCTGGGTAATTTTGCTGAAGAATAAAAAAAAAAGGTTTGCTCATTTTGTCCTTTTATCTTGATAATAAAATTAAATAACACAGAAAATAAAATAGGAGGAAATAAAAAGGAAATGCCTGCATATTATTTTTTCCTAGTGGAACTCTACAGTTTCTTTTGCTTTTATATATTTAAATGAATTACATTTGGAAGTTCTCTTCCCCTTAGGTCCCTTTGCCAGCTTCATACAACTGTATCCTCGTGGCTAGTAACTACTATAAAAACAGTTTTCAAGCCCATTGTTATCCACATCTAATCAGAAAACCCAATGAATCTAGCTGCTGTTGCTTTTGATTTTTTTTTAGTATCATTGGCTTTCTTCCCTAAATTTTATTCTGCAAGGTAAAAAAAATGGAAAAAGTACAGACGCCCAACGTGGGGCTCGAACCCACGACCCTGGGATTAAGAGTCCCATGCTCTACCGACTGAGCTAGCCGGGCTCTGCAGTTCCGGCTTCCTGTAGTGAATATCACTCCTCTTTTTTTTTATATATATGAAGCGCGCGCATGTAAAAACGTCTGCAGTGACTCGGCGATCCTTCGTGAGCGCGCCCCCGATACTTTGTGCGCTTGGCTCCACCTCCTCGGGTCCGTAGCCTACCGGAGGAAATCATTAGCCAAGACGCTTGGAGGCGGCGTCCAATGGATGTGCGCGTTGTTGAAGAGCGACTGAGACGCGCGAGTGGGTGATCCTCTGAAGGGGCGAAAAAAAAAAGAGAAAAAAATCCGGGTCGGAGCCGTGAGGTGGTTTGTTTTGAGGCTTCCTCCGTCATGAGTTCCATCGGCACCGGGGTGAGTGAGCCGGCGAAAGGAGGGGTGAAGGAATCGCTGAGCCTCGCCCCGGCGAAGTTTTGTTCGAATTTGGGGGGGGGGGAAGTGGGGTTCGAAGGTGGGAGGGGAGAGGCGCTGGGAGGGGGAGGTGGCCAAGAGACAACCTAACTCAGGGGTAGGCAACCTTGGCTCTTTTATGACTCGTGGACTTCAACTCCCAGAATTCCTGAGCCAGCATGGCTGGCTCAGGAATTCTGGGAGTTGAAGTCCACGAGTCATAAAAGAGCCAAGGTTGCCTACCCCTGACCTAACTGCTTTGCACATACGGGGTCTGTGAGGGAGCGTCGCGCTTTTTATTACGTCACCAGCAGTTGTCTGGAGAACTGGGTTGCTAGTGGCGGTGCTGAGTCACAGAAGAAAATCGAAAGCGGAAGGCAAGTCTGACCTGAGGAAAGGAGGCACGTCGTCCTGGAATAGAGGGGGCCTCGGCCTGGAAATTTTCCAGGGCGTTCCAAAACCCTTCCAAGTCTTGGCATCCACCGTCTTTCAATGTACAAGGCCATCGAACTACGGCCGGGGGAACCTGGCTTGCTTATTGACGGCCCTCTTTGGTTTGAGAGCTTCCCTGCCAGCTTGCTACCTAACCGGCGGTGTTAGCTGAGAATCTTGAAAGTGAAAGCCCTAATCATGCATTCCCTAATTCAGGGGTAGGCAACCTTGGCTCTTTTATGACTCGTGGGGCTGGCTCAGGAATTCTGGGAGTTGAGGTCCACGAGTCTGTGGGAAGTTAACCCAGAGAAAGAAATATTAAAAAGGCAGAAAAAAATATTGTTCACCGAAAGGATTTTGAAAAGCATTTTTTGAAAAGCAGAAACCAAACCTGGCCTCATCTCTTTGCCCAAAGCAGTAGCTAGTCTTATACATATGCAGATGTGGAACCATCAGGAAGTTTGGAGCCAGGGATCTCAAGACAAAAGAAGCTCTTAAGAGTCATCAGCCCCATCACCTGGGAAGCAGGATATGATAATGGGATTAAACCACAGATATCAAAGCCTAGAAAAACCACTCAGAAATAGCCTCAAAGTTCATGCCACAGGAACAGGAAACTATTCCAGGCAGGGCTAGAGGGTATAAAAAGACCTGCCCATGTTCTCACTCTCTTTCTTCTCCTCTGCTGCTTCTTGCAAGGACCATCTGTCTTCTGCAATAAACTGTAACCTTCTTCCCAAAGCAGTCGCCATGTTTGCTTATTTATTCCCGGCTTGGATGAACCAGGACGAAGACTTACTTCTAACAAGTCATAAAAGAGCCAAGGTTGCCTGTTGTTAGTTGCGAAGTCATGTCCGACCCATCGCGACCCCATGGACAATGTTCCTCCAGGCCTTCCTGTCCTCTACCATCTTCTGGAGTCCATTTAAGTTGACACCTACTGCTTCAGTGACTCCATCCAGCCACCTCATTCTCTGTCGTCCCTTTCTTCTCTTGCCCTCAAACTTCTATTGCCTACCTCTGAACTAGTTACTAGGTAGGGGAAAATTCACGAGCTGTCCATCTTGGCTAATTCGTTTGCATTCTTTCAAAGATCTACAGTGAAAAAACATGTAAACATTACTTTACCTAAGGACTTTAGTCTGGTTTGCTATTAGTGACCAGCCAAGCAGCAGCTTTTGAAGATGGGATGGATTGTATTTCCTAGTGTAGCACTCCCTATCTGGGGAAGAAAACATTCTGACAGGTGCTAAATGAGAGGAGAGTAAGTCTGTTTGCTACCATTCAGCAGTTGAACAAATTTTGATAGTACCATCTATGAGTATGAGATTTTTTTTTCCAGAAAGCACATTAACTGGGTTTGTATGATGCACCATTTTGCAATTTTTCTGGGTTTGCAAGACACGCTAAACTTTGAGTAATTTATTCATAATGGCATTTATGCCCATTTGTTTCTTTTGGTTTAGCTTATTGCCTAATTGAAGGGAATTCAAGATGGTAGGTGCTTTGAATTATGCTATTTGGCAAATTTGAAGTCTTTACTAAAACATGGCATGTGACAGATGAAAATAGTGCAAACCATCAGATGCAAGGAGTTTCAAACAACAAGAGTTGGAATGCTAACACCCTTTTGCCTAGTCCATGACCTCCTTGCCTCATACAGAATGGAAACTCCAAGTAGTTAAATCTTACAATATTCTTACTGGCCAGACAAATTCCATCTTGGCAAAAACAGTGATTCATGATAAAAAGTTTGTAAATCATCACCAGCCCTTTGAATTGGCCTGGAAGCCTAAAGGTAACCAGAACAATAACTTTCCTAATGCTGCCATGATGCTGTTATGATGGAATTGTCCTGTGAGTAAACTTGCTACCACATATTGAACTAGCTGAAACTTTTGTGTTGTCTCCAAATAATGTCTGATCTAAAATACATTACACTAATCAGTCAAATAAAGGTAGTCCTTGACTTACAACTGGTCAAGGTTATGACAACCTGCCTGGGGCTACTTATGAACCAGATTTAAAGTTCCCGTGATGATATAATCAAATGTTGGGAACTCAGCAACCAGGCTGAGTTTTACAACCATTTACACCATCCTGTGATCATGTGGCCATGTTCAGATTGAGAACCAACCCTTTCAGGTAGAGTTCCTCCCCATTCAAAATAACTACTAGGGCCAAAGTTGCTGATTTTTTTTTATTGACAAAAGCCTACTCTATTTTGGAGGGATTCAGTCAAAGAATATTTTGTCCCATTCAGCCCATTTTGCTGATGGAGCCAAAGAATTCATTTAATTCTATAAATCTTGATGCATTTAATAATGGTGTAAAATGTGTAAAACGCAGCCACAATAATTTTCCTCAACCTGTATTCTCTATACACTCATCAACATTTTCAATAGTCATACTGGCTGGAGAGTTTGGGGATAATGAGGGGTGTTGGTTGAAAGCTTAATGTGATGGGCCAGTCGCTGTCTCCATTAAACAAATTTGCCAAGGCACACATGTGACCAGAAGCACTTTTTGTGACCTTCTATGCAACAACCATTAAGTGAACCTGTTCATTTGAGTGGGCATTGTTTTTGTTAGAAATCCACAAAAATATTGCGTATTGCAGTCACCACAAAACCTTGCAGTGAGTCAGAAACCAGATCCTGACATGTGTTTATGTGACCAGGGAGGTGGTATGAATATTTACAATGGCTGGGGGTGCTTTATGGACTGCAAAGCACCTGTTCTACGATAGTGGTATCTTTTAGCATTGCAAAATGACTGGTTATTATCAGTTGAGGGCAACCTATATGGTACAGGAACAGCTTCCAAAGCAGCCATTGCAAATCATTATTTGAAAAGAGGTGCTTCATGCTTTCTTACGAACTATAGGAACTGGGGCAGATTTGGACTTGTCTACTTCAAAATACAATATAATATGATTTTATGGAAATTAATATGAATCCAGTAGTACTCTCAATACCTGCTATTAACCTGGATTTCCATAATCTGTGAAATGATTCTAAGCATAAAGAGTTGCAGTTTGAAAAGTTAATAACAACTCATTGCTGTGCTTAGTTTACCAGCAGAGGTTGCTGTTCATTTATGTCAGTCAGTTTTATGTAAATCACTATAAGCAAACTTATTTTCAACAAAGCCAATATTTTCATTTTTCCTGATTGGAAGAACATAAAATATATGGGCATATTTGTTTTTGCTTAGTGTGTTGTTTGAACCAAGCTATGGTTATTTGCAAACCATGGTTTATGGCATAGTAAATTATAATTCAAAAATAATTAAGAAAACCAGAATTTACCATGATGGACAAATCCAGCTATGGATTGATTTTTAAAATAATTTGTGTTTATATACAAGAGTGAATAAAAATAGTTTATTAATCAACAACAGTTCAGATTTGATAAGCAAGACAGTGTAAACCTGCCCAAGAATCATGCAAATTGTTGTTACTACATAGTAAAAAGTGAAAGATGATTAATATACAGTAAATGGCAATATCATACAGGTAGCCCTCAATTTGTGACTGTAATGGAGACCGCCCATTACAATCGCAAATTGTGATGGTTGTTAAGCAAGATGACCGCATTATGGTTTTGCTTAATGACCCCCATCCCTGCTCTCCCTGATGTGACAGTTAAGCAGAGCACAGGGTACCTCAAAGTTCTCCCTGCCTCAGGTCTCCCAAGACCTCTCTTACTCCCTGAGGTATCTTATGCTCCACTTCCTGCCCCTTAAGCTCCCTGCGTGCTTTGGTCTTGGTTCCCCCCCCCATTGGGCCCCACACCCTCCTTCCCACTCCCAGTTACTGCTTGTGTACTTACTTTTAGAAGATCTTTGGAGCTTGTATGAGGGAAGAAGAGTAGGCCGCTTTGTCTCTAGGCCACATGGAAGTGGGTACCATTTTTGAAACAGGCATAATTCATTGCAGCTGCTCCAAAAATGGTACCCTCTTCCAGGCTGGAGCCATGTGGCCTAGAGACAAAGCAGCCTACCCTTCTTCCTTATAGCACAATCTCTCTTGCTAATGTGAGGTATTTTGGTAATTGGAACAACCCTTGAAGTTGCCCAAAAAGGGCAATGGAATGATCATATTGAATTCTGTGGACATGTTTGTTTTCCAGATTTTCTGAGCCAAGGCTGTTATAGTTGTGAGTCTCAGCAATTCTACCCGCATGATATCAACACCTGAGGCCTTATCTGGCAGTTGGCTGATAGTCCATGCAACTTCTTCCTGAAGGATGGCTAGTTCTGTTTCTGCTTCCCTTTCCTCATCCTTGGGAGGCTGAGCCTCTTTGTTACTGGATGCAGCTGTCTGTATATTGTTGCCACCTTGATGGTCACCTATTCTTTCCCTTTCATGCTTTTGGTGATGCTTTTACGAGCAGTAAAATCCTTTTTGACTTGCACAAGTGCATTCCTGGTGTGGCCCATCATGCAGTCCTCTTCTAGTTGCTTGCAAAGTTGGTCCCAGAATAATTTGTTGTCTTTCCTTAATGCTGCTTGGAAATCTGCATTCGTTCTACTTGCTTCTTCCTGTTTGCAGCTTTTTTTCACTTGGCTATTCTGATAGTTTCATCTTAGAGCAACTTGCACTTTTTCTCTGGCTTCTTGTATGGTGTGTTCAACTGTTGCTTCAATCATACGTGATTGAATTTCTTGCTAAAGTTTATCAAGCATCATCTCAGCAATGTCCAGCAGTTCAAACTTATTTTTCATCCCAATAGCACATATGGAAGGGATTTTGGTGATGTCAAACTTCTTTTGATGTTGCATAATGTGACTCTGATTATAGCTGCCAACAATTCATGATCTGAACTGTAATTAACACCTGGATATGTGTTGATAGCAAGGAATGGACCATTGATGACTGCATAGGACATAGTCGATTTGATTATGGTGAAGTTTATTTGGTGAGGTCCAAATGTATAAGTAATGCTTGTGCTGTTTGAATCAGGTATTCATGATTCAAAATCGATTTTCATGGCAAAATTGAACCAAACAATCACTTGCATCATTCCTCACCCCAAACCCAAAGCTGCCAATGATGCCCGTTTCTGCTTGGCTGCCAATGACGTCTTTTGGGGACACTATTTTAGAATATTTTTGATGCTGGCATAGAAACCTCTACAGATAGTTTTTAACTTACAACCATTCATTTAGTGACCATTCAAAGTTATAACGGCACTGAAAGAAGTGACTTATAACCATTTTCACACTTAAGACTGTTGCAGTATCCCTATGATCACGTGATCAAAATTCAGACATTTGGCAACTGGCATGTACAAGGGCAGTTCGTAAATAAACCTCCATTTGGTTATCAATGACAGACACTCGCAGATACAGAACTTTTATTATACACATTAGAAAACTACAACATTACATTACTTTTCAACATAATAGCCATTCAAATTGAGGCGCTTGCCATAACATCTTACGAGGTTTGAAATTCCTTAGTAGTCGCTCAGGGCCAAATCTGGGCTATAGGGGGGATGATCCAAAACATCCCAATGGAACTGCTTCAAAAGTTCTTGGATGTGTCTAGCGGTGTGCGGGCGAGCATTATTGTGAACCAACACACACCGGAAGTCAGCATGCCACGACGCTTGTTATGGATGGCTCGTCTGTGTTTTCCTAACGTTTCACAGTGGTCTTCTGAATTGATGGTCAAACCACACTCCATGAACTTTACTAACAGTATTCCTTTGGCAACTTCACATTTGGCAGGATTTTCTATGGCACCACTTCCGGTGTGGTGTTGGTTTACGATAATGCTCGCCCGCACACTGCTAGATTCACCCAAGAATTTTTGAAGCAGTTCCATTAGGATGTTTTTGATCACACCCCCATAGCCCGGATTTGGCGCCAAGCCACTACTACTAAGGAATTTCAAACCTTGTAAGACATTATGACAAGTGCCTCAATTTGAATGGCAATTATGTCAAAAAGTAATGTAATGTTGTAGTTTTCTATGTGGATAATAAAAGTTCTGTATCTGCGAGTGTCTGTCATTGATAACCAGACAGGTTTATTTCAGAATTGCCCTCATATTTATGACGGTTGCAGAGTCTGCAAACAAAGTCAATGGGGAAGCCAGATTCACTTAACGACTATGTTACTAACTTAACAACTGCAGTGATTTACTTAGCTGTGGCAAGAAAGGTCGTAAAATGGGGCAAAACTCACTTAACAACTATTTTTCTTAGCAATAAAATTTTGGTCTCAACTGTGGTCGACTACCTGTACTTCAAACTCTGTTGCATCAGTCACTGGATCATAGACTTGGATAACTCTGATTTTGAGAGGCTTGGCACAAGATTAAGATGGTTATCCACTTACAACTGAGACAATGTATAAATATAAACATTTTTATCATTGTCTGACAAGTGAAGGAGAGTGAACGAGAGAAAGTGTGTATGTATAAACACTTAAAATATTTAAGTATTAAAATAATATTTCTGCCCCTCAAAAATTAGTATTCTGAATATGTGCTGAGCTATAATGATTACTAGAAAGTTTAAATGAAACATAATTTGTAATACTTCAGAATGAATTTCTGATTCTTTTTTGGGATAGGAATAAATGCAAAGAGAATACCTATGAACTGTTTTTGCTAATCGGAATAAGTCTTCTGGGGACCATACTCTATGGCTGAAGTCTGCATTCTTCCTCCTGGGGAGTAAATGCTATTGAGCTTAATTGACTGATTTTTGAGAAAATATGCTTAGAGTTGTATTTTTATCCTCATCTGGGGCTAATGAAGAATATTGTCTTCTGTGTTTACGTTTGTTTAGTAAGTACAGAATTCCTTTGCATTTTGAAATCGACTTGTTTTAATAGTGGGAAACCATTAAATATTGTATTATATTTATTTATTTATTTATTTATTTATTTATTATTCTACCCATTTCCCCTATAAGGTAATTCTGGAGAATATTCAGGTATCAAGGGATGCAATGAAAGGCTAATAAATACAATTCTATTATTTTTGCTTTATAGAAAAAAATGATTTTTTTTTCTTACAGTATGATCTGTCAGCCTCTACATTTTCTCCAGATGGCAGAGTATTTCAAGTAGAGTATGCTATGAAAGCTGTCGAAAACAGCAGGTGAGATTTGAATTTTTACATTCTGCAATAATGTAGTCAGTTACTTTTGGGGATTCCATTAGTCCAAATAACTTACCGTAAATACTGTCTATTCATATTTTTATTTGAATCTCTGAAATTCTCTGAAACAAGATATAAAAAATGAAATTATACTTGCAGCTAATTCACTGTAGAGTGAATTCAGTTAATATATCTAATTATTTCAAGAAAGCAACCTTGAAATACTGACCGTAAAGTCTAATGGAAAGAGAGAGAGGGGCCTATTGAGTTGGCTTGCCTGAGATGACTGATGGACCCTGGTTAGAGTCCAGGAGGAGCTTGGGGTTTTTCCCCAAGGACCTGTAAGGCATTTCACAAGGCCTCCGCTGCAGTCTGGAATAGGCATGTGACGAGGACTACCTGATTGCAGGCAGTTTTTTTTATTCAGTTTGTATGACCACCCATCCAAACAAGCGACTCTGAGAAGTGAACAATATTAAAATAAAAATAAGATGGTATTGCGATAGACCATTAAGAGTTGTTTTAGGTTCTCTGTAGGTAGGCTATTGGTTTTACTATTGCAGTTTTTCAAACTGAAATGGGAGACATATGGGCACTCTGGAGTTTCACCTATAATTTTTTAAATGCTGTATTGCTTGTATTTGTTATATATTTGCTTGTTATATAGCTCTTCTTTATAGGATTAATCCCATGCTATACTGTACTTGTGGAAATAATTTAAAATTTGATTTGTCTAGAAGAATTGACGAGAAGCAATGTTTATTACCTAACCTGTAGCTGTGCATATTTTAAAACTAAATTCAGTAATTTATTTTTTAATTGAGACTGTTTTGCTTAAATAGAGTTAGTTATTAAATCAACTCACTATTTTAGATTTGACATTTAAAATTTAATAAATTCCTTTAAGGTGTTTTCTTTCTATTAGGTTACTGAAGTGTCCCCAGACATCACAGAATTAATGAATTTGTAGAGGCCATTTTGGCGATGCAGCCTAGCCTCTAATCTGTGTAGCAATACAAATCCTATCAAACTAAATGCAATAAATATATTTGACTAATTATTATGGTTTATTTTCTCTTCAGTACAGCAATTGGGATACGATGTAAAGATGGTGTTGTTTTTGGAGTAGAAAAATTAGTTCTATCCAAACTGTATGAGGAAGGATCCAATAAACGTTTGTTTAATGTTGATCGACATGTGGGAATGGTGAGTTGGTATTTACTTATTATTTAGCATGCGACTAAGTACCAGCACCCAACTGATCTTGGCTGACCTTAAAAAACTAGGCAGAATTGATTAGAAACTTCTTCATGGGAGACTTAACTTATAGCCCTTTGTTTCTTTGTAGATTCAGAATTTTTTTAAAAAAAATCCTATTTCTGTAAACCACTTCTGTACTAATGCCAAGAAAACAACATAGATATGTCCATGTAGGCACAAAAATATCAAGCTTGATTCATGGGAGACTTAACTCAAGTTTTAATAGAAGCAACCCTATAATTAGCGGGGTTTTAAATATAATTTTAAAATAACAAAGGCCAATCTAATATTTCTTTTTAATTATGTTTTAATGATAGCATTTTGGTATTTTTTGTATTTGTTTTTATCAGCCTGTTAGCCGCCCTGAGTCCGCAAGGAGAAGGGCGGGGTTAAAATCCAATAAATAAATAAATAAAATAAATAAATAAATTAAACTGTGTTTTGGATAATCAACTTGTAACTTTCAACTTGTAACCAGGAAGCAATTGGGGCTTCATCTTGTAGGGGCAGAAATTCTGGTTTATCCAGTTCTCAAAACATGTGCCTGGCAATCACATTCCTGATATAAAAGATACTGCCAGAATGAGGTGTAGAGATTGGCATGTTGAGTTTCAAATTTCTGTTAGCTTAGGTTCTGAAATGTGCTTCTATATTTCAGGCAGTAGCAGGACTCCTCGCTGATGCCCGATCTTTGGCTGACATAGCAAGAGAAGAAGCTTCTAACTTTAGGTCCAACTACGGTTATAATATTCCATTAAATGTAGGTTATTGTTTTATCATAGCTACTGTTTATCATAGCTAAGAAACACCTAAGCCACATTAAATTGTTGAAATTTAGAAATGTTTAGTTAAACATATTTTATTATGAATTATCTTACCAGAATAGCAGCTGACTCTACAGTAACTGTAATCTACAGCCAGATTTATAATCCATGGCTTGAAGTTATCTTGTTTTGAAATTAATTACAGTTAATTAAATTTCAGTTTGTTATTCTACATAGCATGAAAAGTTGAACAAGGGCAAATAAAACCTTCTAAACCTACCCAACTTCATGACACAGAGAGGGTAGGGCTGAGTGAGTGACCTTGTGGCTTACCACTTTTCTTTTGGAAATATAAGTTGAATTTATCTCATTTTATTTTAAATGGAAATATTACTTCCAGTGCTCTAAAATTATTTTCCTTTCTCCCTATAGCATCTTGCAGATAGAGTTGCTATGTATGTCCATGCCTATACTCTATATAGTGCTGTAAGACCTTTTGGCTGCAGGTATCAACTTTTCTTACATTATTATTCAGTGTACCCTGGCATTAAAAATTTCAGAGCAAGTAATAAACCACAATCTATTTCTCTTTAGCCCCTGAATGCTGATAGAAAGAATAAAGCCATTCCTGTAGATCTTGATTATTACAAACCTGAAATAATTTTCAAAGTTGGGAATGCATTGCAAATAACATTTTTTGGTTTGTTTTTGGGCTCCTGGCAATTGCTTGGATTAATTCCTGTAGTTTTCTTGGAAAGGTGTTTTTTTTTTAAAGAAATGGCTTGCCATTACCTTCTTTCTAGGACTGAGAGATAGTGACTGGTTCAAGGTTATCCATCTGGCTTTGTGTCTGAGCCTAGAACTCAGTCTCCTGATTTCTAGCTTGATGCCTTAACCATTATACCAAACTGAATATATGGGCTCTCCCTGTATATTCTAAATAACTATAGCAGTAACAAGTATAATTATAAATTCTTGAGCAATCAGATTAAGTAGAAAGAAGAGAGACAAACCATTCAAAATAGCAACAAAGGAGGACACGGAGATAAATTGGTTAACACATATATTGTAACAAAATTTGCTCAAACAAGGTTTATTGAATAAATCACAATTTATTTGATTCACAAATCCTAGACCAAAGCAAGAGTACATTTCATAACTACATAGGCGAACCTTGTTGAAGAAGTACAGAATAACGGAACATTTCCAAATGCTCCATTCTGTCTAGATCATTATGGTTTGCCTTTTCCAGGGATGTTTCTTGGTTCTCAACACCATCATTTTAGCCATTGTCTATCCTTCAGGATGAAGGCCTCTTCTGCATGTTTCTCACATTCTCATCATACTCCTTATTTATTGACAGAACTTACAGGTCCGCCTATCTCATACAACAATCCCAGGTGGCTCACAACAATCAATAAAAGCAGATTAAAAACAACACTACCTTTCTCCCTAGGCAAAATGTTAAGCAGTTCATATTCATGTCCAATTAAAAAGGGCATATTTAAAGCAGAAAAACCTGACTCTGAATGAATATAGATTATTGTCTTAAGAAGTAATATACCAAATTGTATATATGGTCCTTGTATTATTCTGCCATTATCCAGTTCAGGAGTGTGAATAAATTATCTTTTTTTTTATTTGGAAGGATAATATAAGTGATTGATTTATCACTATGAATACCTTACTCTTAGGTACTTACTCTTAGGAGTATAGCAATTATAGCAATTTCTTCAGTGAAACAACTGAATGACTTTGCTTTCTATAACTTATTGAAGATTTCTCCCTAATAGTTTCTAATAAGAAATCTTGATTTTCCAGCTTCATGTTAGGTTCCTATGATAATGATGATGGTGCTCAGCTCTACATGATAGATCCATCAGGAGTTTCATATGTAAGTATTTTGATCTACATCTGTTTAAATGAAAACCAAGAATATTATCCATTATCCATAGTGAGTAGGAATAACTAAATCTATTTAACAGTGAATACAATTTTGAGAAGTATGTAATAACTGTAGAGTATCTAAAATAATAAGCTGGTAATTGAAATGCTGATAGTTTTTATTCCATCTGTATTTGTGGGAAAATTAAGGTTTGCCAGATCTGACAGGCACTCTAATATATAGCAAAAAGTGCAAAGTTATCTATTCTGATAAAGATTTAAATCCACTTGCCAGTAGTAACCTTAATTCTGAATATCCTGTTAAGTGATTTATCCACAATTCCTACTTACTGCTTTTACTTTATAATAAATGGGTAGAAATAACACTATTTGTTTTTTGCCCAATATGCTATATGTTATTTATGACTGGAAAAAAGAAGCAAAATATCTTCAATTTCTTCCTCTGTCTCTTGCCTCAAATGTTTGTGTTCAATAGTAGTGGTGCTACTGTTGCATCATCATCATCCTCTGAATTGCTCTATTGTAAAAGGCAGCTTCTAAATTAAAGATCAGCAAATGGATAGATTTTTATTAGATAAATTATCAATTTGGAGATGATATAAAAATATTGACTGTTTTGAGAAATCACGTGTGTATGTTTATGAAATATATAATTGTGTCTGCCATTTTGAAACAATAATCTAAATGTGTTTGTTACAGGAATTACTTTTCTTAAATATGGTCCTTTTCATTTTTTTGATTTTTGCAGGGATACTGGGGATGTGCTATTGGTAAAGCAAGACAGGCTGCAAAGACAGAGATTGAAAAGCTCCAGGTAAGACCATATTGTAGCACACTACATACTAAAAGCAGTTCTTGTTCTTCTGTACAAATGTCTGATATTAACTGGAAATCTATGTGGAAATGCTTCTGATTTTCCAGAGTTCTAAAGTTCTTTTGACAAGGTAAAAGCAATAAAACATTGACTTGCAATGATATAGTTACCCTATCAGTTCTAGCTAGACTCCATCTAAGTATTGCTATCCTTGTAGCATGTTAATATAAATGATTGAATGAATCTATCTTTGCACCCTTTGTTTTATTTCAATCTTATGAGAGAAAAATCTCACTAAAAAGTTGTCCTTAATCATTGCAAAATTAAATGAAAACAAGTAAATACCATGTTTCCCCGAAAGTTAGACCCAGCCTGATAGTTAAGTCCTAGCTTGTTTTTGGGGGGTGGGCCTAATATAAGCCCTACTCCAAAACTAAGCCCTAGTTTGGGGGCAAGGCACACCCCTAAAAATCAAGCTAAAGCAGGGATGTGGGGGGGGTAAAGCTGCCCCACGCCCACAACAGCCAGGCCTCCCATACCCCGATACCTGTCGTGCCGCTGCTTGACTACTACTGCGGTCGCTTGCCTCCACTTGTGGCCGGCCACCATGTGCATGGCACCATTGCTCCTCCCGGCAGGATATGCATGGTGCTTCAGGCTGCTTCCATTACTCGTGCGCTTTGAGCCGCTTCTGCTACTTGCACAGCACTTTGGGTTGCTTCCGCTGCTTGCACAGCACTTCAGGCTGCTTCTGTTGCTCGCGGCAGGCGGCCACGTGGCGCTTTGGGCTGTTTCTGCTGCGAAAATGGCCCAAAGAGTCACGCAGCGTCCTGCCAGGAGCAGCAATGGCGCAATGCACCATGCGGCGCCCTGCCGGGAGGAGCAGCAATGACACAATGCACCACATGGAATCTGGCCACAAGTGGCGGCAAGCGGCCGCGGAAATCAAGCAGTGGTGTGACTGGTGTCGGGTTGTGGGAGGCCTGGCTGTGGTGGTCCTAAGGTAAGACATTCTCCAGGTCTTAATTTCGGGGAAACACGGTATGGAGCTTTAGTGTCCTGCAAACGTCTTCCTGTATCACTCAGACTTTGTAAGAAGACATGGTTTTCTTCCTTGTAGCTAGAATTCATTTCCAACCACTTTTCATTTAGAGATAAAGAGTGAAAGCTTCTGTTCCTAAATTGAAATTGCTATTCATTTATACTCAAAGAAACCAGGATCACATTGTAGAATTGTTAGAAGCACATGTATACAATTTTATAGTCTGACTTAATTATTTCCTGTTCATCCTAAGTCTACCTTAGACTAAAATAAATGAAAAACTAAATTCTTGCCACTTCCCATTTAATGCACGTCATGGAAAAACAGAAAATTGACAGCAGAAAAAGATCTAGTGGTCCATCAAGTTTGCTCTTTAAGGTTTTTGTTTTATTTATTATGTTTGTTTTTTTATTTTTTGTTGGATGGTGGACATGTGTTTCTCCCAAGCATGTATAAACTCAGTTACTGATGACTGAGTTACTACCTCCGCTGGAAGTTGGTGTCAAACCTCCACTACTCTTTTCTGTGAAGTAATACTTTCCGACATTGTTTGAACTTCCCTTCTGTCAGTTTGAGGTTATGCCCAGGTGTGTCTTGGGGCTAAAGCAGCAACTGGGAATACTGGGATTGTTGTTGCTAAGTAATGTGGTCATATGTAGTCGTACTTTATGACTGTATCACTTAACAATGGCAATCCTAGTCCTATTTGCAGTTGTAACCCAAGGACTACCTGTAATAAGATAGATCAGCTATATCCTCCCAGTATTTGTTTCCAAATCTGGAGCTTCCCAGTTTGGTTCTCCAGTCCCATCCAGACACGGTAGAATTCTATTTTACATGTAGACATATCAAAACTTACATTTTTTAAAATATTTCTTATCTCAGGAAGTTGATACTATCCCAGGTATTGTTGGATGAACCAAAAAAACTGCTCTAGTAACACATCACATTTATCTGATTCTGTTTTGATGAAATTAGTACAAGATGTAATATAACCTTCATGAGCACTATTTAATGTGAGTCTTATACTAAAAACACTATGCATTAATCCAACACACGCACGCACACACACACACACCTAGACACATATACATACATACATACATACATACATTTTGAGGCTATTTATAACTGATGCTATTGAACTGCACTATTGTTTTTCTGTTTTAACAATTAGTAAAATGCTAGTAATACATCCACAGATGAAAGATATGACGTGCCGTGATGCTGTTAAAGAAGTTGCAAAAATGTAAGTTTTTTTTAAAGTGACTATCTTTTATGCCAGCTTTTAGGCTGAAACAAAAATCATTATAGGTAGTCCGTGACTTATGTAATGGAGTCTGCCCTCATGGTTGTTAATCATGATGGTCGTTAAGACCATCATGTGATAGACTTGATTTTACAACTTTTTTGATGTAGTTAAGTGAATGCCATGGTCATTAAGCAAACCAATATTCACTAAGAGTGTGGTTTTGCTGAAAACCATAAGTAAATGCTGGGTTTTGGCAGAACTGTCATAAAATGCAGTCACATGACCATAGGATTCTGCAAATGGCTGTAAATGTAGCCCAAGCGGTAAGCACCCAAAGTTTAGTCACATTTTCATTTCATTTCATTTTCATTTTATTAGATTTATACCCCGCCCTAAAATACCCCTCAGGCCAGCCCCGCCTGAGGGTGGGAAGACTGACTGTGAGGGTGGGAAGACTGTCACAACTTTGAATCCAGTCTTAACTAGCCCCAGTAGGTCCATCGTACTTTTGAACAGTCGTAATTTGAGGACTACCTCTACTTTTATCTTGGTCTGATTCCCAAAGAAAATGAGAATATTTTGTTTTTCTTTTGACAATGGGGCAGGAAATCCTACAGTTTAAATAAATTAGACATAGTGTTTAGATCAGGCTCTTAGACATCAAATTGGATTGGGCCAAAAAATTCATGTCCACAACTTTTTATTCTTGGTTTATATGAAAAATGTATGATTTTTACATCATTTAAAATCTGAGAATATGCTGTGCATAAATATAGGCAAAACATTTTAATACATATCATTCTTCCTGAAGAAATAATTATATTTTCTATTTTTTTCCTTCTAGAATCTACATAGTCCATGATGAAGTAAAAGATAA
Organism: Protobothrops mucrosquamatus; assembly: GCF_001527695.2. Classification (NCBI taxonomy): domain Eukaryota; kingdom Metazoa; phylum Chordata; class Lepidosauria; order Squamata; family Viperidae; genus Protobothrops; species Protobothrops mucrosquamatus. Next base: position 397,224 of record NW_015387491.1, on the reverse strand, counting down.
AGCCTTTGAACTTGAACTAAGTTGGGTTGGAGAAGGTAATGTATCACTTTAAAAAAATAATAATTTCTTAAATAATATGAAGGAAAATCTTGCTTTAAACATAGATAACTTATATTAATCTTTATGATAGATCATTGCTTGAGGTATGTAACTGACACAATGTTTAAAAAAATTGTTGAATTTTATTCTCCAATTATACACTGTGTTCTAACTTTTTTTAAATTCACAGTAACTAAAGGAAAACATGAAACTGTGCCCAAAGATGTTAGAGAAGAAGCAGAGAAATATGCTAAGGTAACTTTGGGAACTTCAGAACAAATAAAATTAGCTTTTAAATTAATACAATTCCAGACATTTTCCCACAATTGTCAAGATATTTTCAAATAATTCAGGAATCAAAATTAATTATGCAGTTAATAATAAAAAGATTTAAATATATACTGCTCAGATCCCTAGACTCACAGTAATTTATAATAATCAGAATGCAGAATACTTTTCCATCTTAAATAAACATTAAGTAACATCAGAATATAATGTGTTTATATTCAAACAATATTAGCTTGGCATCATTATGAAACATGGTAAAGATGATGCTAAGTATCTTCTGGGGAAGATATACCAAAACATTAGTGCTATCACTGGGAAGATATTTTTATTCAATCTTATGGGAGAAAAAAGTATATTTCTGAAGTAATGTTTACTATTAGACAATAATGCCAGAAAAAAATGTAAAGTGAAAGGTTGCTCTTGAATTAATCCAATATGTCCACATCAGATAATTATTTTGCATTTCACTATTTGAAAATCTGAATCCTTATTTTTCTATCATTTATTGGTTTTTTTTAACAATGTAGAATAATTTAGGTCTGATTTTATTTTCTTAACAGGAATCTTTGAAAGAAGAAGATGAATCAGATGATGAAAACATGTAACATTTTTACTTGAATTCATTTTGTAATCTGTACCACAGGCCTGCTTATGTATTTGCCATTATTTTAATGACCAACTTGCACTAAATCATTTTCCAATTACTGTTTAGAGTTTTTGAGTGATTGCTTCAAAAATTTATTAAAGGAAAACTAGAAGGGATGAGATATGACAGATCTGAATCTTGCTTTACAGACAAGATTTTATCCCTACACATGCACATCTAGTGTTTCAAAGCATTGCAAATTCTGTTTACATGATATCAAGTTTAATCCAGTGAGTACAAGATATTTGACATATTTGATTAGAATCCATGGAAACATGCAACTTGCTAGGCATCTAATTTGCTTACAAATTAGATGCATTGCACTTGCAAAGCATTCTAGGCAGTGGTTTTAGCAACAGTGTTGAATGGAAGTTGGCAAAATTGGAAGCAACAGGAGATGAAAAGTCTCATCTCAACACACACACCCCAAGCTTACCTAACCCATCATTGTCTGGGAAGGGTCTCGAACATTCTGGAGGAGAACCTGTCCTTTCAATCCTCAATGCTGATACATGGGAAGTAGCATTTCAACTCATAAAAATATATTTAGGTATGCCCTGACTGCTTTTCCTGTTATGATGAATAATACAGTCAGAGATATTAGACAAGGATGCCTGTGTGATAATACTTTAAAAAATCCTGAAGTAATACTAATTACCAAATGAATGGGTCTAATATGAAATATTTTCCCCAAAGTATCATTCTTTTATAACATTTAAATGAGAATGTAAAGGAAACATGTTAAATATATAAGCTTTGACTGTTCTTTAATATTTTGTCAATTTGTAGCTACAGAATAGAAACAGCTTCCCCAGTAGAATCTTATCACGTATGCCTTCAATTATCACTTTTTAGTTGGCATAATCTATTATGGAATATGAGAAGAGATGGGAAAACAGTATTTACCAATTTAGATAATGGATAGTGCTATTTTCTTCCATTAAAACATTCAGTTAAAACAGTGCTTGAGAAAAAAGCTCAGAAGAAGAAAAAAGTATTTTATTCAGTACTTTTCCAGTGAATTTGTGTAGCACATAAAAATGTTTACATTCTCTTTTTAAAAGTCAGTAGTTTATAGAACCTTTAAAATGGATTTTAGTTGTATTATATATTTGTTGGCTGTTCACATACTATGATGTACTGGGCAGCTTTTGCCAAAACGTTAATAATATGGGCCAATCAAATAATTTAAATACTTGTGCTTCCTTTAGTGAACCCATATATATTACTATCCTCTCTTACTTGCCATGAATAGTAGCCCAAATCACCTAGTTTTGTTTAGAAATTATTTAACTTACCAACATCATACTTGAGTATTAAAAGTATGATGTGCAGCTAAATTACTGTATCAATAAATAATTATTCAGGCACCTGTCCTACATTAAAATATGTATTTTGCACTTAATTGCTATGCAGGCCACCCTGTCTCACTTCTTTGACATTATAGATGGTCACCCCGGGGATAGAGTTGAAAAACCCTTTTTTGATAAAGCCAGGTATACTATACTATAGCCCTCCTGTTCTTAGGCTGAGTTGCATTTCTATGTTGCCACATTATCAGTAGCTGTAAACTATTATAATTAGATCTTCATGATTAAAATTAAGCAGACATGAATAGCCAATAGACTACAAAGACTAGGATTAAAAAAACTTCCCTATGGAGAAAAACACATTGTACCCTATGGTGTTTTAATAGCTAGATTCACAGATTATATACATGCAGCTTTTTATATGAAAAAAAAATCATTTCCCCCAAATAATAAAAGTAATTGCACAAAAGCAGTGGAGGAAATCCTTAGGAACAGAATTAGCCTATATACTTGTACAAATTGTATTTGGCTTTGGAAAAACTACACAAAGCATGTAAGCCCAAACAAAAAATATAACAGCTTCTTCATAAAGCACCAATATTGCAATTTTTATATCTGATAATTCCACAGCAATAGTCAATTACTGTTTTAAATACAATGAATATTCTTCTCTGATCAAGTTATCGCAATCTTGAAGGCTATATAAATTTTCATAATTCTAGCAGAAATTTCTCATTTGTGACCTCATAAAACAATTTAGAATTTAGAATTCCTATTCAAGCCTTGAAAGATATTGCCTTACTCTTCAGATTGAATCTTATTAGACATGTTTCTATTGAAGGAAAGTGTAAGGCAGGGGTGTCAAACTCGCAACGTTACGTGACGCAATTTTTTTTCCATTGCCAGCAATGGGGTGGGCACGGTTTCGCCATGATGCACCCAGCCCACAGGCAGGCAGTTTGACACCCCTGGTGTAAGGTTACAAACTTAAAACATGTCAAAAAGCTTCAATTTCTTATTACAAAGTAACAATCAGAACCCAATGGTGAATTGGCAAGTTGTATTCATGTAGTGAGTTTGGGAGTAATGCATCAATCAGACAAATTCTGATTTGTCATCAGAAAAAAGTTATGGGTACATTATGCAATTAAATGCTGCATGATGAGTTCTGCATTTTCTGCACAGTGTCTGTAGTTGTTTCAACTGGTAGCTGTAATCTCCTGAGACAGTAAAAGACATAAAGAGCAAGATCAGGCAATCTATTGCACCCTACTATATACATTTTGGTGCACAATTTCTGCAGGCTCTTTCTGTTGCTCTACTATGGGGCTGCTGGAAGTAGGGCCAGCATTTCTTTATTCTGTGTACTACCTCTCTAACTGGCATGGCTGCCTTTACTTTGAAAGAGCCTTCCTCATCACTGATTTTATTTGAATTTATAATGTTGATTTTCAATATTTTTAGATTAGAAAACAATCAGATGTGACTGCAGTGAGTGAATGAAACAGAATTGCATTAACTTACAAACAGTCCTAACTTAAGAACTAACCATTTTACAATCATTTGAAATTACTTGAATTGGATGCTTTATGGTTCTGCTTTACAGTTGGTAAGGCACTTCTCGCTTTTTGTAAACTGTTGGGCCCCCGTGCAGTCAGTCATAAGACTCTCAGGCGGGTCAATTTTATGACTTGTCACAGCATTCCACAGTCATGTGTCCATAATTATGTTTTGGCCTGTTTCTAGTATTTTTTGAGTCTCCGAAAAAAAAAAAAGCCCATTCAAATAAATGGGTGTCTTTAATGACCATGGTATTCATCTGATGACCACCTCAAAAAGGGCCCTAAAATTACTTCCTCCTGTGAGTGCCTCAATATATCACTGTAACAATTTAATGACTAAATCTGGGCTCAATGACTCCCTGTAATACATCCGATTAATCAAGGTTCCATCATCAAAGCTTAGATCAGGGGTAGGCAACCTTGGCTCTTTTATGACTCGTGGACTTCAACTCCCAGAATTCCTGAGCCAGCCATGCTGGCTCAGGAATTCTGGGAGTTGAAGTCCACGAGTCATAAAAGAGCCAAGGTTGCCTACCCCTGGTGCATCAAATAGCCATCATATTTGACTTGTTGCAACATTTCGGCCTTGCGCTATGAAGCCCTCCCCAGCTTTAAGAACAGACCCCCGCCCAAAAGTGATAGACAACCTGAACCGTGTTAAAAGAATTACACCCAGTTACTACAATGGCTTTTCAGCGCCTCCACCGTGGTAGACTCCGCACTTCCAGACTCGGGACTGCAGAGTCAACTCCGCGTCCACAGATGGGACCGCACAGGAGAGGGTGGTCTTCTTCTTCTTCTTCGACCCCGAAGGCCTGACGGCTACCCGGGACTAACGAGGATTCCACGAAGCTCGGCCTTATTCAAACGGCATTCGGAGAACTTTCCCCCGAAAGGAGAAACACAAACTCCGCCCCCCCCAGCGGCGCTTGCGCCAATCCTGACGTCATACTTAACTTCCACTTGGGTGCTCCGCCCCCGCCCCCCCATGTAATACTGTCCGTGGCCTACGAACCAGTTTCCTCTGTAATGGTCGTCACAATCTTTGCCTCCTCCCTCGTTGCTGCCATCGCGGAAGTCTGTTGTTTTCCACCTCAAAAGCGAAGTTGCCAGGCTCTCCCTCACAGAGCTCACCGTGCCACGACTCTCCAAGGGGCTTCGTTGCCACAGAGCTAGAAGCTTCCACGCAGCTGTCTTGCCTTCTTTTTCCGGCCCCCTCCCTTCCCCTCAGGTTTAAGAAGTGATTGAGCGGCGCATAAAATGGCGCCGGCGAAGAGGACGGTAAAGCAAAATACACCCCCAGGGCCCCGAACGCATGCGCATCAGGAGTGCGGTCCCTTCGCTCGTCACTGCTGTTCGCTAGTTTCACCCCTCCCCTTTCCGTTTTCACGAAAAACCAACAAACCAATCAAGTTCCATTCCCCCCCTCCTTATTTTCGTCGCAGCTTCCGGCCCCGTCGGGCTCCCATCAATCCAGCCTTCCTGGGCTTCCCATCCGGATGCTTTAAAAAAATGTCGCTTGTTTCCAATCAGAGGCAAAGGAAAGAGGGAGGGACTGGTGGAAACTTTGACTTCACTCCCTTTTAAAGTCCGGGCATCCAACAGGGCTTGGCTGCTCTACGATTTAAGCCAATGAGAAGTCGCTTCCCCTTTCGCTCTCTCTTTAAAAAAAAGCCTGCCCGTTCGCCCAATCGTCTTCTCAGAGAAACTCTTCCGCAGTCCAATGAAAGGCGGGAGGCATGAGAAGCACCCAATGAGGGAGGGGCAAGCCCCCCTCGAGCGTCAAGCGTGCGGAGGGGGGCGCGCGAGGGGAGGAGCCAATGAGAGGCCGCGCAGCGCCCCTACTGCTCAACAGCTTGTTATTTGGGTGGTGAACAGCGCTGGGCTAAAGAGTGACACTCGGTCCGTCAGTGAGTGGGAGCCGCCGAGCCCGGGCTGCCGAGGGGGCGGAGAAGAAGAGAAGGCGGAGCAAGGCGGGACAGCCCCTATTGCTGCTGCTGCTGCTGCTGTCGTCGTCGTCGCCCTCCTCCTCCTCCTCCTCCTCTTTGGCCGCTGCTGTCGCGGCTTGTTCCTGGTGGGGGTCGGACGGTGTCTTCGGCCGGGCTGCCCGCGCTCTCCGCCGGGTGAGGAGGGCTGCCGCCGTGGACTGCACTCGGCCGTGAGTTTTTGAGGGGCTTGCAAGCGGGTGGGGGGGAGGGGAGTGGGAGTGAAGCCGTGGAGTTGAGAGGGGGCCGGGCCGGGAAGGGAACCCGTCCTCGGTCCGGGGGCGGCCAAGGCGACGGACTCGCAATTACTCTGGAAGGGAAGAGGGAAGGTCGGGATGCAACCCTCTTCCTCGGCTTGGAAGGTTAGCTGAGGGGGGACAACAACAAGGGGGGGTTGGTGAAATGAGGGGGGGGCGTGATTTATCCTTTTGCCCTTTTTGGGTATAAACTAGTCCGGTCTTTCTCTTTCCTCACTTAGAAGATGATCCGAGTGGGATGTTGCTTCTCTCCACTGCCACCTCGGACCACATACTCAGACTGGCCTCGCTCGGCTGTGGGGCTGGCTTGGCTTTCTTTGCAGGTTTCATTCCCTCCACTTTCGTCAGTCGCCTTAGCCGGATTCTTGCCTTCCTCTTCTATCTCAGTTTAATCTCACGTACTTTTTAATCCTTCTTCCACTCCTTCCTTTTTCACTCGGGCCCCCTTCTTATCCCACCATTAGAGTCACAAAGTGGGACCGGTGGGTCCATGAGTTGTTTTGGGGGCAGGAGACGCCTGTAGGGGGAACTGAAAGAGTTGGTTGTTGGGATCCTGTTGTTCAGGATGCTGAGTTTTTGTGATTTGAGGAAGGACCAGGGTTTGTGGGATGGGGGAACATTTCCTTCTCTGGTGAGAACAGAATAAAGCAAGAACAAATGTACTGTAATGGAGGACGAGGTATACTTTTTGAAAATGGCCTTTGAAAATTATATGAAAGAGTCCAGACCACCTGACACACCATATGGGGAACTGATGGGAAAGGCCTTGAATCATTTGAGGGAGGCTGCTGCTACCAGAAGGAATGAGAGCCTTTTTAAAGTGCCTAAATTATTATCACACTTTCAGTGACTGCTGCAGTCCCATGTAAATGTGACAATAAATCTCACTCTATATATACTTTTGACTAAATATGGTTAGAAATAGTTTGAAAGTACCTATATAGTAGACTGGTCTGGGAGCTTAATCTTTATTTGCACAGCTAATATCTTGGTTTGAGATTCAAAAATCATGGACAATGACAGATGCAGGTTATAATTTTTCAGCTATTACCTGAGGAATTTCTTCTTCCATATGATTTATATTCTGCATGTACATGGGGTTCCTTTATTTTCCTAACAGGTTACAAAGAATGAGAGAGCAACAGTGGTGACTGATACAAAGGAAGTGGAGATGAGCAAGAGGAAGCTAAGGCCGAATGTAGTAGCATCCATTTCTCTTCTAATATAATAAGACTTAATTCTTTACAGCCCTTTTTTCTTTTTTCTTTTGAAATGCAAGCAATGCTGACATGAATATTCTAGAATTTTAGGGATTGATGTTTATAGCTCCAAAAGTCAGTGTTTTTAGTAACTGACTATAGTTTTCATAGATAATTCTCTTATTCAGAGGTCATTGATCTTTCTTTAAAGTTGATGAATCTGATAACAGTAATCTTTTCCCCTTTGTTTCCAGATTTTCTTCAACTGTGGTACACAAAACGCTTTGAGCTGGAATCCCTCAAATAACCTTCAATTATGAAGGTAAATCTCCATGTCTGTTTTGGAGTGCATGAAAGCTTTCCCCTTTCCTCCCCACATATAATATTTTGCTTACTTTAAAATGAAAACATGAAAAGGATGTCATTGCATTCCCTACACATCCTGAGTTACTGTGGCAACACTGAGCTGTCAAAACTTGCAAAATCACGTAGTAGTCTCTTTCATATTGGGCACTGAGTCTTTTCTCTGAAGTTTGTTCTCAGAAATTAGTAGATAAGTCATACCTGGAAAAATGGATCTTAAAACTTGGAGGACAAAGACTTCATTCCCCTTGTAAGATAAAAAAATCATTAAAGGAAATGTCTGCATGAAAAAGAGAATTTAAGAATGCAGAAACATGTTGGACTTTGGTTCGTTGCATTTGTTTTTTTTGTATTTCTGCATTCATGTTTGCTGTATTTACAAGTTACACATTTAGCAATAAAATAAGCAGAACTGAACTTTTTATCATTAAGTTTGTATAGCTGTCTGTTTCAAATACATGACTGGGCAGCTTACAAAATTAAAATTGTTTTTATTGATACAATACAAAAATAACCAAATATATAACAACAAAACTATTAAAAACAATGAAAACTATTTTTTTAAAAAATATATAATAATCAGGAGAATACAGTTAATTTCACTAAGATTGCAGCCAGTTTTCAGGTTCCACACCACAGGCCAAATTATAAAACCATGTCTTTAGTTCTTTCCAGAACGCCAAACAATGTCAAGGCCAATCTGCTATAGATTATTTGCTTATAGAAGTAGAAAAGAAATTATTTCTACAATATGTTTTCCTGTTGGATTGGAGAGAGGAGTAAGACTCAATTTATGCTCATAATTGATGAATGCTTTGTTGTTTTTCTATTTTGACTGAGATAGGTGTTCAACATAAACAGTTGAAGATGACAGGTGTAAAGGTGTTCCCAAAGTGAAAATAGTATTCAGTGTTTAAGATTTCTAGCAGAACATTTGTTATTGTATAAATGTTACTATATTGTTCTTTAACAGTATGCTGTTCGTTTATTAAATATTATGTTTTAATGACTTCCATCCTGACTGTAGGATCAAGCCTGCAGTCCAGAGCAAATTTATTTAGTCTTAAGTAAGTGGGGTTTTCCTTTGTATGAGCTACTATAACATTACTTTATTACAAATTATGACATAGGTAGCACTGTGTGCTTTGTTTGGGAGCTATAAACTACTGTTTTTAAAACAAAATTTGGGCCTTTTGATGTGCTCTGCTACTTATGACAAAACTGGACTAACAGTTCTGAAATCTGAGAAGCATATCTAAACTCTTCTGTCAGTTCAGCTTTGTTTGTATTGATCTTTCTACTTTTTCTGCAGGCAGCAGATGAGCCTGCCTACCTAACAGTGGGGACTGATGTCAGTGCCAAATATCGGGGTGCTTTCTGTGAGGCAAAAATTAAGACAGTGAAAAGGCTAGTGAAAGTTAAGGTAAGAAGAAATGCTAACAATAAGAGTTTAAAGACCATTAAGGAACACTCTGAACTTTCTTGTGCAAATTCTGGCAATAAATTTGTCTAGATCTATTTTCTTTAGTTTAGCTGCTAATATTTTTTATGGCAGCCAGGTTTTCACATTATAATTTACTCTGGGAAAATACTAACCGAACATACAAAGAATATGCCCTCCTGATCATTATTGACCTACCCTCCATGCAGATACAGATTTGCCAAGATACAGGATAGCTCATTAAATTTCTATTGTATGAATTGTCACTTCCTTCCTATACCTTGGTTAATAAATTGCATGTACAAAACTTGAGTATTGAATTTCCCGATAGCTTTTCCTGACTGAATTAGACTGAAGTTGACTATTGATATTTAATATTAATTTATGTTTATTACAAAGAATTATGAAACTTTGTAAAACTGACATAAGCTATCTTGAAATTATACATGTATTTTCAGATGGGTTATAAATTTACAAACATTGTGCAGATTCAGAATTCCTAGTTTGTTAATGTGTTTAATTGATGCCATCTGCAATTTTTTTCAATGAAAGGCCCATTTGTTGTACTTGCTTAGTCGTTTCATAGGAAATATCTGAATTAATAGGCCGCTTGTATTAAATATAAGTTTTTAATGATCTAAAGTGTCACCTGATTTAAATTAATTTTAGATTAAAATTTTATGCTCATATTCCTTTAACTCAGCCTCATTGAATTCACTAACATTACTTTAGATAGAGACTTATAGTTTCTTAGTTTGGCAAACAATTTGCGGAATATAGCTGAACTTGACAAATTTCAGTTAAGAATCTAGCGTACTTTCTCACTTATTGGATAGGCATACTGATAAGAGTGTAGTGTTTTCTCCCTCCTTTGATAGTTTGGCAAACTTAAATACAATCTATTCATAAACTGCTCAAATTCCAATGTTACATTAAAGTTTATTTTGTACATAGGTTGACATACACTGTAGGACACTCTTATTTGTAAGGAAATTCTAAGTTGCACACTGGTAAAGATGGGGACAATGTTTTTTCCCTTTCCATGGTAAACTGCATTTATTGAATGGACCTATGTACTTGAAATCTCCTGTTGAAAAAAATGAAATTATTTTCACTAACTTTAGCCTGCAGTGATATTCATTTTCCCTTTCTTCATTGGGAATGTCCTGTGACTAGATTTCTGTTTTAGACTGGGTTTCAGCAAGTTTAAATTATGCATATATTTTTAAATATTGTACAACTATAATTCTTTGAAATTTCTTTCAAAATATTTAGGTGATCTTAAAGCAAGATAATTCAACACAATTAGTGCAAGATGATCAGGTGAAAGGACCTTTGAGGGTATGTGTATAACACCTTTTTTCAGTTATACTTTAAAAAATATCTGGGATGACTGAAATAAAACTTTGTAGTTACTGATTTGGTATTCGCTCCAAGAAACATGCATTTTTTTTCATTCAGAGTATCACTAACTAGGAAAGTAACATAGGAAAGAAATTACCAGTAGAAAGAGAACATCATTAAAAATATTAGAATTTATTTAGCTTCACATATTTATGTAACAATTTCATTCAGGAGATAATTAATTTCTAAATTCAACAGTATAGCTTCAGTTTTGATAGTATATTTATACTTCACAGCTGTATTGAAATCAAAAGTTTTAAATTCAGGTAACATTCTTTGGACTGAGGATTTAGTTATTTTTTTTAATACTTTACTGTTGCTTTCTATTGATCACTTTATAATTTTATTGCTGGTAGACAATTTGAAGGTGCTATGAGAAAATAAGCTAATAATTGGGATTAACCCACTGGACTGATTCAAGTAGTAGATGCAGGATTATTTTGCCAGTTCTGTACTAATACATGAGAGATAACATAATAGAGGGTAAGATGATTGAATCTGTACATTAATAAACTTGATAATGCCCTAGATGTGTTGTCCAAAATATATCAGTTCTTTATTTGACTGAATGGAAAGAGATGGGCATAGATACTGATGGATCATAGTGATGGAGCTTTCTTGAGTGTTTTAAGCAGTAAGGGGACTCACAGTTCTGCCAGATTGGAAAGTATGTTAAAGTGTGACGCCATGTTTTAATCTAAGGAAATTGGCATCAATCAATCAATCAATCAGAATAGAGCTGAAAGGGACCTTGGAGGTCTTCTAGCCCAGCCCCCTGCTCAAGCAGAAGTCCCTATATCATTTCAGACAAGTGGTTGTCCAGTCTTTTCTTAAAAATCTCGAGTGATGAAGCATCCACAACGTCTGAAAGCAAGCTGTTCCACTAGTTAATTGTCCTCACTTTTAGGAAGTTTCTCCTTAACTCTAGGTTGCTTCTCTCCTTGATTAGTTTCCATCTGTTGTTTCTTGTCTTGCCTTCTGGTGCTTTGGAAAATAAATTGACCCCCCTCCTCCTTGTGGCAGCCTCTCAAATACTGGAATACTTTTATCATATCTCCCCTAGTCCTTCTTTTCTCTAGACTGGCCATTCCCAAATCCTGGAACCTTTCTTCATATATTTTAATCTCCAGGCCTTTAATCATCTTGGTTGCTCTTCTCTGCACTTTTTCCAAAGTCTCAACATCTTTTTTGTAATGTGGTGACCAAAATTGGATGCAGTATTCCAGATGTGGCCTTACTAAGGCTTTATAAAGTACTAATACTTCACGTGATTGTGATTCTATGCCTCTGTTTATACAACCAAGGATTGTATTAACTTTTTTGGCTGCTACCGCACACTGCTGGCTCATGTTTAAGTGAACATTCACTAGGACCCTCTCATAGTTACTGTTTTTGAGCCAGATTTTGCCTAAAGTGTACTTGTACCTTTGGTTTTTCCTGCCCAGGTGTAAAACCTTGCTTTTCTCCACATTAAATATTTTGTTAGATAGAGCCCATTGTTCAAGTCTGTCAAGATATTTTTGGATTCTGAGGTTGTCTTCTGGGATGTTGGCTATTCCTGCCAGCTTGGTGTCATCTGTAAATTTGATGAGATCCCCTTCTATTCTCTCATCTAAGTCATTTATGAAGATATTGAAGAGTACTTGGCCTAAGACAGAACCTTGTGGTACCCCACTGCTTACTTCCCTCCATATAGATGTAGTACCATTAAGGACTACTTAATTAAGGACTACTTGTTGAGTATGGTTTGTCAGCCAGGCATTATAGGTTTGGGCAGTACTTTGAGTATTGAGGCAGAAGCTATCCACCATTTTAGTACATACTTTTTCATTTCTAAGGCTGTTTGTTGTACCTGTTGCCTTTAGTTAGGTTTTCTTTATATTTAATCTTAATTCCATTTGTTTCACTGTGCTACTTAACTCCCATTACTGAAGCTTTCAGATCATTTGCATTTCCAGCAATTAGACTAGTGCCATTAGCATGGCACAGGTTATTAATGTTTCTTCTTCCAAGTTTTAAAATCATGTCAATTTTTTTAAAAAAATCTAGCTTCCCTTAGTATATTTTCAGCATATTTGTTGAATAAATAAGGGGAAAGTATATAGCTTTGTTTCACTTCTTTGCTAACCTGGAGCGACTCTGTTTTGCCATGTTCTGTCTTGGCTGTGCTTCCTGTCTTGTATATAGTTTTACATTAAGAAAATACAGTATTCTAGAATTCCCACTTTGCTAGTGAAATACTTTAACGATGTAAATAAAAGAATCTGCAATAGGTACATTAAATATAAACATCATCATTTTAGGCTGGTGCAGTTGTTGAAACCAAGATGCCTGATGGAACCTTTCAAGAAGCTATCATCAGTAAACTGACAGATGCCAGCTGGTATACCGTAGGTAAGTATTATTTTAGTTTATTTTTTATTACTAAAGACTAATTTTCTTGCACTGAGATGTATTTTCTCATGAGCAGTTGCCTACTTTTATGTTTATTCAGAGACTCTGTGAAAAGAAAAGTTACATCAGTTACATTATCAATAGCTGAAAAATAATGTATAACGCCTACTTTTCTGGTCATGGAATGTTAAAGAAAAATCTAAAGTAGTCTATTTTTCTTGGGAACTTTTTCTGGGAATGAACTGGTGGTTTTCTGGAGATAATTCTGTATTGGGAATGGTCTGAAGGGGAAATGGTATGATAGGTTTTGTTCATGTCTACTGTTAATACTGCATTGAACTCCATTGATTAACCCTAACATTAAAATTACTTTCTGAATCCAATAAACCTATTATTTAAAACATCTTTAGTTTAATATATACAAAATATTTATAATGGACACAGTGATTCTATCATTAGATTCTTCTAACTGCTTTCTAAATGCGTATAGAGTTCTTGTGCTATCATTTAGGTCATTTGTAAATAAACTTTTAGCAGCTTATCATAAAGGAATAGTTTCCATATTTTTCAATGCAAAAGTGTTTGCCTTTTTTCAGATTTTCAAAAATTGTATATATCTCTTAGAAGATTTTGCTTGTGAAATAAAAGAAACTAGTATTAAATTTTGGTGTTACAGAACTTGTTACTTTTTATGTAGTGATAGGATAATATGAAACTGATAACATTCAGTGGCAAAATATGCAAAAATTCAGAAAAAAATATAACTTTTAATGATTTTTTTGTCTTTTTTATATTAATACTCTAGAAAGAGGTCCCCAACCAATGGTCCGCGGCCCACTACCTTTTGGCTACTGGGCCGTGTAAATGGCTGGTCAGTGTGCGTGTGTGTGCTCAGGCCCTCTTCATGTCGGCGCTAGCCTCAACACAATCCTTGGCATGACTCTTGTGCTGGCGCTAGCCTCTCCACAACTATCGCACCAGTGCTAGCCGTGGAGCTAGCCTCGGCACGACCCTCGTGCTGGTGCTAGTAACCCCATTTACGGAGTGTGCATGCTCTCGGCCCTGCTCATGCGTATGCGTGCGCAGCTACATTTGGGTGTGCGCGCATGCGCACGTAAAGATGTCTGCCCCTCCCTTTCCCACTGGGCCGCCAACCCAGAAAGGTTGGGGACCCCTGCTCTAGAATCAAAAGAAGGGATACATTTGGTTATGAGTTTCAGTAACTATGTGTATTTCCAGACATTTGATACAAAAAAATTGCTTTCACAATTGATTGTTGAATATGTGAAATTTTGATCTCTTTGGTTTCATAGTACTGTCCCCAGAAATTACTTCAGAAGCTAAAAGAGCATTTACTGTAAATATTAATAAAATTATGGAAATCACCATTATATTTACCTGAAAAACTTTCTTGATATTTTTAATAATATAAGGAACAGAGTAATTACTCATAAACATTATTATGCAGATTATATTTGGAAAAAATTCACAATCCAATCTTTTCTATTAATAGTTCCACCTTAGGCATGTTTCCAAGCTTAAATTTCTAGATGTTTTTGTTATCTCGCTGAAAAGAAAATTATTCTGAATTTAACATATACCCACTCTTTACAAAAACAGAAGTAAGATTGATAAAATTAAACTGACATTATTAATATATCTTCAATGATTCTAGCAGAAACTTCCCATTTTAACAGCACAGTATTTTGACTGGGGGGAGGAGAGACTGATTACCTTTCAAGTAGATCATTTTTTCCCTAGATAGTCAGAGATAGTTGACATTTTAGTAGGAAACACTGTTAAAGGGAACAGTGATATGGCTGATTGTTAGGCAGCTTTAATTGTATAAAGGCCCTGGGACCATTGCTGACTGTACACCGACCATTTCATAGGCAAATAGCATGACAATATTTTTAAGAGCTTTCAAGTTAAATGTTACTTTTGTTCTAAATCTATATAACTGTCAGCAACTTGTAAAACAGTCTTCCTATTCTATGAACACTTTATCTGTAATTCACATCTTTTACTTAGTTTCCTACATACTTAGTAAACTTTACATTTTAACAGATACTGATTCTTGGAAAAATACAATAAACATTCTAAAACTTTAATGCAAGTGTCATGGATGGCACCATGGAGATACTCAAATTTAGCCTTTTTGATTGTACAAATAAAAAATTGTAGAATTTGTTGCAGCATTGAGACCCCACACTCTACTTGATTGTGGTTTGTCATATTTTTAATGATATTTGCTCTTTACATCCCCATGGCTAACTGCTATGTATATTTTATGCTCAAGGGAGTGGTAATTAAAGTTACAACCAAATAATAATAATAATAATAATAATAATAATAATAATAATAATAATAATAATAATAATAATAGTAAAGTTGGAAGGAACCTTGGAGGTCATCTAGTCCAGCCTCCTGCTCAGGCAGGAAATCCTATACCATTTCGGACAAATGGCTGTCCAGTCTCTTCTTAAAAACTTCCAGTGTTGGAGCATTCACCGCTTCTGGAGGCAAGTTGTTCCACTGGTTAATTGTTCTCACTGTCAGGAAGTTTCTCCTTAGTTCTAGATTGCTTCTCTCCTTGATTAATTTCCACTGGTAGAATTTTGCTACTAAGCCAATGAGCCCAGAGGGTGAGAGGCAGGTAATGGATGTTGTGATTTCTTGATTCAGTCAAGCAACATACTGAAGGCCAGCAATAAACCAGTGGGCAGTATGTCATGCTAAAAGCTAGGTCTCTTCATCTTTTTCTGCTAATTTCTATATGCCTCTTTTTTCATTTCTCCTTTTATTATTACTACTGTATTTATGGTCCTTTTTTTCTTCACTTGCACTATTCTAGTCTATTTTCATCTTTCTTTCACTTTGTTGAAAAAATCCTCATAGCAGATATTGCTAAGAGATTTAAGAGACTAATTAAAAATATGTATAAAGAATCCTATTTAGAGATAAGCCTCTCTGAGCTCGGTAAAATTTACTCCATGGATTATGTACATGGGATTGTATTTTGAGGTGAAGGGAATAGATTGTATGAAGATAGCAATTTGGTCTGTGAATATAGGTGCATAAAAATGATGTGGATCAGTACATTGATGTTCATTATTGGATACAGCTTACATTTGAACTTCACAACATTACCAAAAAAAAACCACATGAAAGTTTGATCGTTTGTCTTCCAATAATGACATGATTTTCTTGAACTACATAATTCTAATTGTTTATATATGTATAGTGCTTACTATTATTTTAGCATATATAGAATTGCAGCTCTAAAAAGATGATAGAATTGACAAAGGCATGAACCTCTATTGCCAGACGGAATAATTTTCTGTCTGTATGATATTTTACAACCTGATTGTGATACTGTCATTCTAATCAGAATACAGCCTTAATTGCATTTGTAGGAAATATTTTTTTGCAACAGAAACATGGATTCAGAGAGGTGGCATCTTAACTCACAGTATTTGGCTATCTCTGGTAGGCTGCGTCTTGGTTTAAGCAGATTGAGCTGTGAACCAAGACATCTTCTGTTCAAGTTTAACTATGAATGTGTTAAGTAGCTTTCACCCTTCTATTTTGCCCTGGAAAGTATGGCAGGATGGCTAAGTGATTAGAATGTTGGATCAGGAGCAGATCTTTAGTACTGTAGATCATTAAGTTCAGTGTCCAGTCCAAGTTTGCAACTTATTATACTTCACAGCATTTCTTCAGAGGTAAAATAAACCTGAGATCTGCCTGGAGCTTTCTGTAGGAACATGACTGGAATCCTTAATAATGAGAGGTGGGCAAGTATTGAATAGAGGTGCTTCATCTCTCTGTAAGCACAAAGATTTTTTCTTCCGATCAGTAAAGCAGCCACGTATTTTACAAGCTAGCGCAGTTACTTTAGAACCTATTACAGTGGTACCTCGGTACTCATCGTTAAAAGATTCTGGGAGGTGCAGTAAGTACCAAAAACGATGAGCACTAAATAGATCTTTCCCATCAGGAATAATGTAGCGAGTCACAAGGCAATTGATACAAGTTCTAGCTGTGCATTCAGTACCAAACAAATGATGGGTACTGGGACAAACTTCTCACGTCAAAATGCACTGAGTACCAAATTTGATGAGTTTCAAAGCAGTTGAGTACCAAGGTATTATTGTATTGCTGATTCCTTATGTATGTATGCACAGTTACTTGTATTGTTGACAATCCCAGGAGAACTGTTGTCTGAACATATGCACATTTATAGTTGGGAACAGCTGCTGAAGTTACCCCGTGAGCCTTGCAAAATATTTAACAACTATTTTAAAGTAGGTGCATTTTGCTCATGCATATTATAAAATATTTTTAAAAATGTTTTGCATGGCTCAATTAATAAAAACTTAATGCCTGGAAAGAAAGGGATCAGTTGTATCCAGTTCTCTATTTTTATTCTCCAGTGCTTTACAGTTTGTTTTTACTTTGAATACTTATTTATTTAGTTACTTACTGATTAGTCTGCCCAGCTCAAACTGTGACTCTGGACAGCATACAGTAAATGCAGACAAGTTAAGCTATCATGTGTGTTGATACATTTGTGCAGTAATTGTGAAATATCGCAGTCACATTATTAAAACTAACCATTTATATATTTTAATTTAAATATATTTATTGCGTGGAAATTACAAATGTTTGTATGTGCAATATAACATTGTAAGATAGCAAAATAGGAATACAGTGGTTAGACAGTTCTGGTTTCTGGTATCCTTGTTTTAACAGTTTCTTGATAGTATGTTCTTTAAGAACAGCTATATTATTGAAAAAGGACATTTAATTAAGGAGATTTAAAACAGGAAGGAATATTTATGGTAGCTGAAAGAACATGACAAAGGTATGATACTATAAAACAAGGATTAAAAACAACCATGTTTTCATTACTAAAACAGTACTAAGAAACAGGATTTGATGATATCAATATTTTTATATGGTTTCATTCAATTGCTCTGTATGTTTTTCAATCTTGTAACCTTTTTAAAAAATGAAAGTAGAATTTGATATATTTTAGAAAACATTTGTTTTCTTTTCCAGTGTGCTTATGCCTGCTCATTGAAAGGTATTATTATGTAACGGTGATGGGTTTATGGCCAACAGTTTATACTAGAAGGTGGCAACTAATCACAGACCTTTGCCTTTCACATAATACAGTTCTGTGAAAAAATATTAATCCCATTTCTGAGTTCCAGTATATCTTTGACACTGAATATTAGCATTGCTTCCTGTGGGTCATATGAGGGCAATTCGGAAATAAACCTCCATTTGGTTATCAATGACAGACACTCGTAGATACAGAACTTTTTGACATAATCAAGGCACTTGTCATAACGTCTTACAAGGAGAATTTGAGGCTATCTCTCTGTCAGCTGAAAAATAGGTGGATCAATGCAACATTACAGATTCTCAAAAATACGAGCAAAATAAGGAACAGAATGAAGCAAGAAGAACATTAAGAAAATATTAAGTGTTACTTAGTTGGAGTTGCTTAGTTGAGGAATAGGCCAAAGCTCTTGCACAGTGATAGGAGAGATTGATCATTAGCTACAGGAATGATTGTTTTCAATTATTGCATGTAAAAGTGTGCAGCCAGTTATTAAATCTAAAAGAATAATTATTGTTCACATTGGCATTTATATGTTGGATGTCTACATTTATGAAACAAAGAAATCCAAGTTTTGGATTTATTTATGTATTCTTTTTGAACACTTAATAACATTCAAAGATATACAAAGGATATGGCAAAGATGGGCAAAAATTAAGAAGGGAAAGGGGCAAATAGTTCTTTACTGTATATAACAGAAAGATATAGTTTGAATTCTGTTCCCTTGCCCATTAAGCAATGGGGATTAGGATTGTATCGTTTATATTCCACTTTTCTTAAAAAAAACAAACCAGCATACAAATCAGCAAAATGTAGCAGCACTGTTCATCAATATGAGAAAAACATACAGACAATGCTCTTCACTGCATGTATGCAAGGTCACATATTTATCTTGTTAGTTTTACTATTATCTGCCTCAACCGAGTGTCCTGTATTGTTTTAAGAATACTGTGAAATATCTGATCTAGGAAGACTGCTTTTTGTTACTCAAACTTTCACAGAGGGTATGTAAACATATTACAGAATATGATTAGGATTACAATAGTAGCTCTTGAAATCCAGATGTGTTCAATTTTGATTCCATAATTCCAAGCCAATATGGAAATAAAAGTCATGCATGTAATAATAATAATAATAATAATAATAATAATAATAATAATAATAATAATAGATGATGATGATGATGATGATGATGATGATGATGATGATGATGATGATGATGATGATGTTGGAAGGGACCTAGTCCAACCCCCTGCTCAGGCAGGAAACCCTATACCATTTCAGACAAATGGCTGTCCAGTCTCTTCTTAAAAACTTCCAGTGTTGGAGCATTCACCACTTCTGGAGGCAGGTTGTTCCACTGGTTAATTGTTCTAACTGTCAGGACGTTTCTTCTTAGTTCTAGGTTGCTTCTCTCCTTGATTAGTTTCCATCCGTTGCTTCTTGTCCTGCCTTCAGGCACCTTGGAAAATAGCTTGGCTCCCTCTTCTTTGTGGCAGCCCCTGAGATATTGGAACACTGCTATCATGTCCCCCCTCGTCCTTCTCTTCGTTAAACTAGACATACCCAATTCCAGCAGCCTTTCCTTATATGCTTTAGCCTCCAGTCCCCTAATCATCTTTGTTGCTCTTCTCTGTACTCTTTCTAGAGTCTCAACATCTTTTTTACATTGTGGTGACCAAAACTGGATGCAGTATTCCAAGTGTGACCTTACCAAGGCATTGTAAAGTAGTATTAATATTTCACGTGATCTTGATTCTATCCCTCTGTTAATGCAGCCTAGCACTGTGTTGGCCTTTTTGGCAGCTGCAGCACACTGCTGGCTCATATTTAAGTGATTGTCCACTAGGACTCCGAGGTCCCTCTCACAGTTATTACTATTGAGCAAGGTACCCCCTATACTATACCTGTACATTTGGTTTTTCTTGCCTAAATGTAGAACCTTACTTTTTTCACCATTGAATTTCATTTTGTTAGATAGCACCCAGGGTTCAAGTCTGTCCAGATCCTCCTGTATCCTAAGCCTGTCTTCTGGAGTGTTGGCTATTCCTGCCAGTTTGGTATCGTCTGCAAATTTGATGAGTTCCCCATCTATCCCCTCGTCCAAATCGTTGATGAAGATGTTGAAGAACACTGGGCCCAGAACAGAGCCCTGGGGCACCCCACTACACACTTCCCTCCATGTAGATGCGGTTCCATTGAGGACCACACGCTGAGTACGGCCGGTCAGCCAGCTACAGATCCATCTGGTGGTGATGCTGTCTAACCCACATTTTTCTATCTTATCAAGTAGTAGGTTGTGATCTACTTTATCAAATGCCTTACTGAAGTCCAAGTAAATTATATCCACAGCATTCCTCTGATCCACTAATTTTGTCACTTGGTCAAAGAATGCAATAAGATTTGTCTGGCATGATCTGTTTTTGACAAACCCATGTTGGCTTTTAGTAATGACTTTTTTTGCCTCTAGGTGTTTGCTGATTCGTTGTTTGATTATCTTTTCCAGAATCTTCCCAGGTATTGAGGTCAGGCTGATAGGTCTGTAGTTTCCTGGATCCATTTTTCCCCCTATTTTTGAAGATGGGAACTACATCAGCTCTTTTCCAGTCCTCTGGTAGTTCCCCAGTGCTCCAGGATCTTTGAAAGATATAGTTCAGTGATTCTGAGATCACATCTGCCAGTTCCTTGAGAACCCTGGGATGTAATCCATCTGGTCCTGGTGATTTGAACTCGTCTAGGCTGGACAGGTGCTCACTTACCGTTTTCTTGCCTATCTTAACTTGCGTTTCTATTCTGTTTTTATTGCACTACTTTTGGTAGGTTGGTCTGTTTTTTCCCTTTGTGTAAAGACAGATGCAAAAAACGAGTTAAATAGTTCTGCTTTCTCCCTGTTGCTTGTCACCTTCTTGCCACTTTCCCCCACTAATGGGCCAATCATTTCCTTCACTTTTTTCTTGTTTTTTACATGTTGAAAGAAGCTTTTTTGTTATTTTTGACTTTGGTCGCAAGCCTTAGTTCATTTTGAGCCTTAGCTTTCCTTACTTCATCTTTGCAGGCTCGGGCTATTTGCTGATATTCTGACTTAGTTATGTGCCCCTCTTTCCACTTTCTATACTTGTCCTTTTTATCTTTCAATTTATCAGACAGTTCTTTATGCAGCCATGCTGGTTTCTTTTGAGAGCTGTTATTTTTCCTCTTTGTTGGTATTGTGCTGGACTGGGCTTTTATTATCTCACTTTTCAAAATTTCCCAAGCATCTTGAGTTGTTTTCCCCTTGAGGATTCTCATCCATGGAATCCTTCCCAAGCCCTCTGTAAGTTTACTGAAATTAGCTCTCTTAAAGTCCAAGACTCTAGTTTGACTGTGTTCTATTGCTTGTGCTTCCATAATGTTGAATTCCAATATTGCATGATCACTTCCTCCCAAGGTTCCTGTGGCTTCAACACCTTCTATCATTTCATCTCTGTTAGTGAGAATTAGATCCAGAATGGCTAATCCCCTAGTCTCAAGCAGGGCTTTTTTTCTCATAGAACGACCAGAACGGAGTTCCGGCACCTTTTTTGGATGGAACCTTATAGGGTAGGCAAGGCAGGTTGTATGACATGTGTGAGTTCCAGCACCTTTTTTTTTTTTTTTTTTTTAGAAAAAAAGCACTGGTCTCAAGCATTACTTAGTTATTCTCCCTCCCTCCCTCTCTCTGTAGCACTTCTGTATTGTACTACTTGTAAGCCTTGTTTGCTGAGCAAAATTTTTATATATATGTGTATTACCTATATTTGACTGTTCATGGTCACAAACAGCAAGCCAACATTACAAAAATGGTTTATTATGTAGAAAATTGAAATTAATCTATGAATACTTTACGCAAATGTTGCAGTCTTAGTAAAATCAAACAGATGAAGACTGCATGCTGAGTAGGAGAGATAAAGTTGTGAAAGAAGATACATTTGCAATATCTTTCTTTTAAAGAGAAAAATTATGATTGAGGGTGCCTTTGGTTACAAAAGTCTTATATCTTATACACTGTTTTGATGGTAGATGTTCTAATTCTTCCATGTATGCTGAAAGAACACTTGAAACAAGGAGTTGTGTTTACTAGAATAATTTATACTTTATGTTTAATTTTATTTAGAAAATACTTTCCTATTTAGTTAATAAAGTTCTGGCTTTGTTTAGTTTTTGATGACGGTGACGAGAGGACATTGAGACGGACCTCGCTGTGTTTGAAGGGGGAGAGGCACTTTGCTGAAAGTGAGGTAAGATTTTACAGTTGTTGTTTTTTAAATGCTATTTCACTTTTTATTGGAAAATCAGCAAACTTTCTTTTTTAATTTCCTTCCTTAGACACTTGACCAACTGCCACTAACAAACCCAGAGCACTTTGGAACACCTGTAATTGGAAAGAAATCTAACAGAGGAAGAAGGTCGTCTCTTCCTGTGTGAGTAACTTTTATGATGCCATATTTTTGTATGGGTTTTCTTTATCTGGGATGAGGATGCTATTCTTCAGCAGTAATTGTACATGTCTTATACAAATACCTTCAGAAGTGTACTTGACAATTTGGGGAATTGAACTTTTATGTTCTCACACAGTCTACTAGTCTACTTTTTATTGTCATTATATCTGTCAAGTAAAAGAGGAGGGGCAAGTTAGTGCAAACAATAAAGCTACTTGTATAAAAAGTGCCTCATGATTATAGAACTAGTTGATAATACTTTGGACTCAGATGAGGAAGTTGCAGCCTTAGGCCAGTTGTTTACAATCTGTGAACAGCTCCTGAGGTGATGAAGAAAGAGGGAGCTCAGTGTCTTTTTTGGACAAATATAGTGGTAGAAGCATGCAGAACCTATGTGTTAAGCAACAGGAGATGTCTTCCTGGATTTCTTACAGATTTAGATATCTATGCTAGGGTAACTTAGAAATGCATTTAAAGTCCCTTGTTCTGTGAAAGACTTTAAAATGTGATGGAGGACAAAAGCAATCAGAGGGCAGGATTTCCTATAAATATTACTATTCAGTGTCTGGTAATACAGGAATTATGCAAAAAAAATGTTCCATTTATATAGCTTGCATTATATATGCAATTGTGATTTTAGTTTTCCTTAGAGTAGGTCTGTTTATTATTTCTTTATATGTATATTCCATTGTTTTAAAGAAGAAATAAACTTAAACAATGAACAATTTGGGTAGGTAGACATTTTCCTGAATGTAGCAATAGGGCAGCCCTTAAATACTTTAAATCAGTATTTCTCCAACTAAGCAACTTTGAGATGTGTGAACTTCAACTTCGAGAATTCCCTGGCAAGCATTCTAGCTGGAGAATTCTGGGAGTTGAACTCTGCTGTAGATTAAAAGCCCATATATCAATATATGGGTAGAAGTACCTAAATCCAGTGATTTTCTTTTCTCATCTCAGTATTTCCTTTCACAAACATTTGTAAATTATCCCAAGGATGCTTTTTCAAAAGGGATCTAGACTTTCTTGGGTTTTTTTCCTTGCCTTTTGAAAAGCACCTTTGGGATAATCATGACCTGGATGATTGAGAATATTTGTAGATTAGCATCAGGATGTCTACCAGTGCTATTCTTAAACATTCTAGTATTTGCTGAATTGTTTCCCATAGAATAAATTTCCAAGAACCCGTCATATTGAACTCAACATCCAATAGCTACGATGAAGTTAGTCTCTTTTTGACTTTCACATTCTGACAGTGTAAATTTTTATATGCCCAATTCTTTAGCAATGAAGATGAAAAAGAGGAAGAAAGTAGTGAAGAGGAAGAGGAAGATAAGAGACGTCTTAATGATGAATTGCTTGGTAAAATTGTCAGTGTGGTATCCAATACTGAAAAGGCAGAATGGTATACAGCTTTGGTAAGAAGTATTTAAAAGTCTTAAGAATGACATATTTTCCTCCCCAAATTCAGGATGCTTGCATCTTGGGAACACAATGCTTCATTTTCAAATTTATATTTTTCTTTGTAGCAAAAAAGCTGCTGGCCATTATTTAGAATTTATGTAATTTATAGAGTAGCTTTATGTAATAATACATTTTCATGTCAGCTGTCTCTGACAATATATCAAAAATCTTTGACTCCTTCTAATTCTCATTTGAACATCCCTATAAATATATTTTAAAAGCTACTAAAGGTGTTGGACAGGCAGCGAAGAGACTCAGATTTAAATCTAACCTTTGCCACAGAAGCTCACTGGATCACTTTGGACCGCCTCTTTTTTCTTTTAATCCACCTCTCAGGGTTATTGTAGCTAAAATGTGAGGATGGAACTCTGTGGTTCTTCTTTGAGCTCCTGCACAGAAAAACAGGATAGAAATTTAACAAAAAATAAAATTCTACAGAAATCACTTCTGTGTATTGGACAGCATTATATGCTGTCCATTCTTTTTACAGAGTACAGTAAACCATCCCTATCATCGGTATTAAAATAGGAATCACGTATGAGATGGGCAGCCATATAAATCCAATAAATGAATAAGTGAGTGAATGTGTGATAGATATAAAAGCGCCAAATAAAGTGCAGCAATAGGCCTAAATAAATTTGTAAATGTACCAGGAAGTATTGTTTCAACTCTATGGCAATTTTATTTATTCAAATTTCTTATAGTTCCCCAACTCTACTGGGACTCTGGGTAGTGTACAGAACCAAAAAATAAAAAACAAAATATAAAAGCACGTATGCAACCCAGACTAAAACTGTGTTAAAAACAATGCAATAAAGCAAAATAGCCCTTCCCCAAATACACATTGAAGAAAGGGCACAGGTGCCGCACCAGGTAAATCTGTACAAACCATTCCTGGCCACAACTGCCACATGCTCTTAAAGCAATAGCTACAAGTGTAGAAGGGCCTTCAGGTTGTTCACCAATCTCAATTGGGAAAGTGCAGCTCCATTAAAAACCAATAATGGTAACATCTTCAACCCCACGGGCCCAAGCAGCCACTGCCACTCAGTGTTGCTAAGATTGAGCCAAAGTTTTTTTCACCTCATCCAGATCCAAACAGCTTCCAGACACTGGGTCGATATATCAGTAGCTTCACCTGTGCAGACCAGGATTGAGATGCAAAGTTAGGTATCATCAGCATATTGATGATACTGAATTGGTAACTGACCTGTCCCAGTGGCTTCATGTAGATCAGTGTTTCTCAACCTTGGCAACTTTAAGAGGTATGGATTTCAACTCACAGAATTTCTCAGCCAGGCGTTGAAGCCCATACATCTTAAAGTTGCCAAGGTTGAGAAATACTTATTAGATGCATCTAATCTTAGGAGAGGGAAGAACATTGAATCCCCAGACATCCTGATGTACTAGTTAGTCCTTGACATACAACCACAATTGAGAGTGACCTTGAGAGGATACAGGAAGAAATGTTTCCTATGGTGGAGTCCCCAGTGGCTTAATGCCCAGAGGAAGAAACCTAGAAAGAATCCACTGTAATTGAACTGTAAAAAGTGGTTTTATTTTTATTTTGTGTGGTGTAGCAAAATGCAGCATAAAATTAACAGAAACAAACATATAAAATGTGTATCAAAATATAAAACACCAGAGCAGTGAATTATTCTAAGAACACACATTATGAGTCATGAAGAAAATTATGAATAAAATTAAATTATGTATGAGCAGTTACTGAAGTGACTAAACCTGTGGCCAGATATCTAGATCATTTAGCAATGCCCGCGAGATGATGTATTTCATGCAGACATCTAGAGAACCTTCTGAAGGGATATTCCTGTGCAATATGATGTAAAGTTTGTGGGATGTCCTAGAGTCACAGTTAAAGATTATCAACCAGCTCCTATTTATATTTCCAGTATTGGCATCTGCCATGGATCTGGTTGAGTGCTTCAAGATTTTCCTTGGGAGATCAAAGCCGAAGCATTGTACTGGATCAGACACCAAATTAAACAGATCTAGGTTACAAGTTGCCCACTCCTAACATAATGTAGACTAGCCTTCTCATGATGCATCCCGGGCAACATGACTCTATCATGGTTAAATAGTCTAAAAATTTCACCTGCTGGACCTCATAAGGATCTCCCACCAAGAGGTAGCAGCATGAATACCGAAAAATAATGGTGAGAGATTTGTATCTTCAGACTTGCAAGATTCTGTTCATGAAGCTTTACAATAAAGTAGAATTAGCTCATCTAGTTGTGTTTCCTATCTGGTTTACCTGGGAGGGCTGACATTCCTAACATAAGGGGCTCTGGATGTGATCTGTTTCTCCCCCTCTCCCCCCCCCCCGGATATTAACTAGAACCAACCACTGAGGAAGGGTATGAATCAATGAAGCACAGTGTAACTCTTAAACCCCTGTAGCTAGTACAGAAGGATATTAGCTTTTGACATTGTGGTTAACAATGTCAAAAGTCGTTGAGATATCAAGGAGCACTAGAATGGATGCCCCTCCCTCTTTCAAAAGTAATAAACAAGCACAACTGGTACTTTCTGCATATTGTACCCTGGTTTGAAACCACACTGAAATGGGTCCACAATGACCTCTTGAGGAAGGAACATACTACTGGTGGGACCATTGTGTCTCAAAGAGGCTGAAATCACCTCAAGAAGCCAACCTGTGGTCACCTCTCAGGCTGTTTTAATAATCTAGGAGGGGACAGGATCTAACAAATAGGGGGCTGAGCTAATAGAGGACTTGTCTACTTTGGGTGCAACAGAAACAGATTTGGTCCAAATAACATCACAAAATTCTGCCTGAGCAACTAGACTAGCAACTCTGACTTGCCTAGTCAGGGTTAATTAAATGTTAAAGATTTTGTCTGCCAGATTACTTGATTATTCCTTACCTAGGCCTTGGCAGATGATTCTATGATCCATCTAT
This sequence comes from Protobothrops mucrosquamatus, assembly GCF_001527695.2. Classification (NCBI taxonomy): domain Eukaryota; kingdom Metazoa; phylum Chordata; class Lepidosauria; order Squamata; family Viperidae; genus Protobothrops; species Protobothrops mucrosquamatus. The sequence continues at coordinate 370,346 of NW_015387491.1, read as the reverse complement.
CACCAATAGTTTGACTAACAGCAGATACTATAAGGGCAGAGAAATAGTGATATTTTGCAGATCTATAATGTACGCCTGTACTGGTATTCAGTTGGATTCATTCTTTGTCTTTCTCCAGAGGCACTCCAGGTGTTGCTTCTGGTGTTTCACTTACTGGAGCTCTTCAGAAAACCAAGGAGCACCCCAGGATTGGTTCACAGAGAGAGTTTGTATAGGAGCAATATGATCCAATCACATGCCTATTATAGGCTATAGCCAAGGCCTCAGCTGAACTGCCTGACAGGTGTTCAACAAAATCCCTAAGCTCCCTCTGGAAGCCAACAGGGTTCATCAGTCAACCTAACATGCTCCTTCTCTCTCCAGAGGTGGGTGGACCCAGAATGTCAGAGGGCAACCAAAGAGAGTGATGTTCATGGCAATGAACTAATGATAATGTCCTCCAACACCAGATTACAATGCAACTTCCCTGAGACATTTTCTTTCTATAATTCTGACACAAGGGGGAAAAACAATTGCTTCTGTTGGTAATCTAAGAGCATGAATGGATTATATGAGGGTAAACTGTCTTGTAAATAGCTTAACCTTACACCAGATAAAGCATTACATAATATTATGAGCTTCTCAGATTGGAGTCAGAGAATAGTCAGCCTCTATTGAAGTTTTTGAAGATGGGGAATAATGTGGAAGCTGCAAGAAGTATAACTGAATAGCTGTATTGATGCATTTTGAGCCAGTTGCAATTTTTGGACTGCCTTCGAGAGCCATTCCATGAAGAGGCCATTGAATAGTCTATTATTGAGGTTATCAGTAAATGAATCATCAGTTTTGGATCTGTTTCTTTTAGTAGGGATGTTAAATAATAGGCACATTTTGGAACCCCCAGGATAGTTCCTAAGAAGTTGTGTGGAAACTTCTCAATATTTTTTAGCAGACTGAATATAGAACATTGAACACTGGCGGATCCTTTTAAAAATCAGTCTGTTCCAATGATGTTGCAAACAAGGTCCATGTTACTGTTCTATTAGGACAATGGAGAATTTATCAAGAAAAAAACAGTGATAATTGTTAAGGTAGAGGTTTTGGAATGGGTGTCAAACTGCCGGCCTGTGGGCTGGACGCGTGATCTGGAAGCCGTGCCCACGCCATTGCCGGCAATGGCAAAACCATCCTGATACGTTGCGCAATGTCACGTGACATCGCGAGTTTGACATGTCTGTTTTAGAAGCACTTAAAAGCCAAGCAGATGAGAGATTTAATATTTATTTTTTCTTTTATTTGCTAAATTTATTTGCTGCTTTCCTGCACAAGCAAACCCAAGAACTTTATTTTTATTTGTGAGGAGGCATGCATCAAATACAAACAATGCAATGGAATAGATAGATTATTGTTTAAAAGGATGAATCCAAGTGGTATTGTCCATATAGAAATATACAATCTCCTCATACTACAACTCAAATGATATTAAGATGCTGCTCACTGAAGGCTGGATCATCTGCTTGATAAAACAACCATAGATGTTTCCACCTATGCAGTAAGGGAGGAAATCCATGGCTGCTTCTCTTTTGCAAATGCCATGGCAAACTCAGCTCCTGTATTAAATTGGGAGATGGACTTGGTGGCCTGAATGACTCATTTTAATGACTACTTTTGCATAATACTGTTTACTTATTTACTATTTCTATCTTAAATGAGAAAATTCTTCAAGATTAAATATTTGAAACATCTGTTAATGGCAAAAATAACCCTGAGAAATATTTCTTCTCAATCGGATCATTGTTAAAATCTTACATGCTTGAATCTTACTTGTATACTACTAAACTTATTTTGTGTGTTTGTTACCTTCAATTAGCCCAAATGGTGCATCATATCACAAAATATTTCAAACTAAGATACCTCAAATATCTGCTAACTTTTAAAGAATGCATACAAAATCCAGGACCCATTACAGGTAGTCCTCGACTTACAACCAAAATTGAGTCCAAAATTTCTATTGCTAAGTGAAACATTTGTTAAGTGAATTTTGCCCCATTTTACAACCTTTCTTGCCACAAGTTGTTAAGAGAATCACTGCATTTGTTAAGTTAGTAACATGGTTGTTAAGTGAATTTGGTTTCCCAATTGATTTTGCTTGTTATAAGATCGCAAAAGGTCATCACATGACTCAGGGACATTGCAATTGTCATAAATATGAATCAGTTGCCAAGCATCCAAATTTTGATCATGGGGATGCTGCAGTGATCGTAAGTGTGAAAAATGGTTACTTTTTTCAGTGCCGTTGTAACTTTGAATGTTCACTAAATGAACTGTTGTAAGACAAGGACTACCTGTACTTTCATGTAATTGAAATATCAAGGATCTTCACACCAGCTGTGTTCACAAAATTGTGGCTGCTGCAGCATTGCCACAATCATGTGATCATGATTTCCAACATTCTCTACCAGCTTCCTATAAGCAAAGTCAGCGGGGAAGCTGGCAGGAGGTCAGAAGTTGCTCATATTCCCACTGTTGTTCGGTTTTGTTTTGCCTTCCCATGGTCATTCTGTTACTCTGATTAGGGAATCAGGAAATACATCTGAAAGAATGGCCCAACTGGTCATGGATTGTCTAATATATTCTAAAGCTAAATGAAGCTCATCTTTTTGGTAGCAACTTCATATAGAAAGGGTTTTCTTTTGCTAGCACTACATATGGATTTGCATCACATCCTGAGATAGTTCAGTCCTATCTGTTACTTCTGATGCTACTTCTGATGCTAAACTAATTTACTGGATGACCTCAAAGAGAGGAGAAAAAAAAATATCTTCCTTTATAGCAATTACTTAAGATTGTATTTTTTCTAGATAATTAAGTGTTGCACCTGGGAGATGCCATAACAAAGTTGGAACCTTGTTTACATAAGCTGTTTTTTTTACCTAATGAAAAAGGTAATGGAAAATGGAAAATACTGCTCAATCTAATGTGTTTTACTTGAAACTCCAGGTCTTATCCCCCAGCTGCAGCGATGACATTTTAGTGAAAAAGGACCAGTGTTTAGTTCGTTCTTTTGCAGATTCCAAATTGTGAGTAAATTTTAGACAACATTCCTATATGTAGTACTGAGAATTTGTTTATACCTATGATCTGATAGATTATATATTATAAATGACATATATTATAAATATATAGTGATTTTAAGTAACTTAGAAGCAGAAACCAGGAAGAAGCAACTTAAAAGTATTTAATAGGGAACTATTTATTTTACTGCGTTTGAGATGATCCTTTGGCAAGTACAACCATTTTGGAAGTCAATTATTGGTGACAATTAACAATTACATGCTATGTGTAAAATTACAAAGCCCGATTGAGAAGAAAGGCCACTGTAATAATTCATTTTTATTTTCCATTCCACTAGTGCACCTTAACTTACAGTCCAACTGACATTTAAGTCAAAACATAGCTCTAGATAAATCTTGATGGAACCTACATTTTTGGCAATAGCAATGCTTCAGATTAATCTAGCAGAAATGTCTGGTATGTACAGTAGGTATCCACACATTTGAAGATGGTTTCAAGGCCCGATGATTAATAAATTCCATTCATTTGTTTTTAAATATATTTCTATGTGTAGAATAGAATCTCAGTTTCTGTAGAAAGAGTACTAGTTTATACATGGTTAAAAAAGCAACCTCTAAAAAGGTACAAAAGTAAAAATGATCAAAAGAAAATAAAAAATAAACATAAATGAGTGTAGAGATTGACACAATTTCTAAAAGCAAAGCGGAACTAGCTTGATCTTTCATGGGGAGGCTTTTCACAGCATCAATGCTGCTGTAGTTTCCTGAGCCTCTCCAGTTTCTTCCTGGTCAAGGTAATCAGTTGAGCCAATATTAATGGGAGCAGGTATTTAATTAAAATGTTTTGGTAGATGCCAAACCTAACCTTTCAAAATGTGTTTAATATATGTGAGAACATAACCTTACTAAATGTTAAACATTGAAATAACATTTCTCCAAAGAGCAGAGAAATTTTTAGCAATACAAGTAACAAAATAAAAGAAAAGAGAAATAGAAGTTAATCAACTTTTTAGGACAAACATAATGTAAATAATTAATTTTATTGCAGTTATTCAGTAGCAAGAAAGGATATCGAGGAATTAGACTTTACAAACCCCGAGTTGCCTTCTAATAAAGGTAAATGTTAACATTTGTTAATTAGATTATTAATAAGTTAATTGATTGTGCTGTATATATTTAATTGCCATATGATGTTCTTAACATGACATATGCAATTGAAAGTAATGTGCTCTATTCAATTCTGATTCCAAGAAGCAAAATCACCGAAGCACAGAATTCTGACATGTAGTTACAAATGCTAGATTTATCATAGCAAATTATAGGTCACCACTGAGATATATATTATCTTACACAAGAATGTGTAATCACTATTTCAGAGGTGTTTTATAAAGAGAAGCTTACTTGACAAGCTGTAGCAGCTTTGTTGTATCACAGAAATTGAATATTGCCACATTAGAACATTGTATGTTCTGAGAGGCAGAGGTTATGGTGGTAGCCTTGATAGTCTAACATCCAGACATCTTGCAACAATCAATGAATGATAAGTTTCACTGGCCCTGTCATAAATACATCAGTAACTAACAATTTTGGGGCATTTTAATGTAATTAGTTTTCTCTAAGATTAAACATCTGGAACATAAATTAACAGCAACAATAAGCCTGAGATTTGTATCAGATTAATCATACAATTCTTAAAATCTTACATCTTCTAGAAGTAAATAAAATTCAGCAGTGAATTTTATTTACAATCTGAAATCAAAATGGCTAGTAAAGAAGGTTAGTAATGATTTGCAATGATTATATAATTTATTCCGAATACCTTGATGGGTAATTTTCCTCCGAAGGGGTACACGAGGCAAGCTCATTCTTCCATTGGAAAACTATTCCTTCTAATTGGAGGATGGACATGCGTGAAATCTTGGAATCCTCCAGCAGTGATGAAGAAGATGGAGGAGAGACGGGAAGTAATGATGAAGAAGAAGAAAAGGGAGAACAAAAAGAGGAAGAAGTAGTGGTAAGCATGTTAGCTTTTTTGTTTGATATGTCTTAATCAAATATACAGCCACTATTATTTGTCCCTTATATAATACTGCTCCTCAAATGCATTATTTCAAAAATCACAGCTTTCACTTTCTTAAATCTAGCAAGCCAAGTTGTTGGAAAACCATCTTAGTGGTAATGAGCTAGCTTGATGGTGCCTACTTCCTGATTTCTCATATTTAACTTTTTCTGCAAGTGGGAGCAGTTTACAGTCATTAGGAATTTAAATTATCATAAAAAGCTTAATGTGAACATTTGAGTCTGGATTCCTCCTTTGGATTCTTCTCGAATAAGTAATTTTGGAAGCTTGCTTGTTATCAATAATCCATAGTTGTCATTAATTCTTTTGTGCATCTATAACTAATTAGTGAATGATAGGAAAAATCTCCAGATTCTTCTATCACTACTCATTTGAGAAGCTTGTCACCTTCTGAAGGAAGACAGTTTTTTGCACAGTAACAGTGAAAGACATAAGAACAGTGATATTTTAGTAAACTTTCCAAAGAAGGAATGCTGGGTTTCCAGTAGTAAGAAAAATAATGATTATGTGCCTCAAACGAGGTTAGTAAAAGGAATAAGAAACAAACATTCAACTTGGGATCTTTCCTCCACTTAAATACCTTTCTGAGAACTACAGAAATATACTACAGAATACTACAGAGCTATGCAATGCTTCCTATTTGATTCTAAAAAGGTGCTTCAGATTTCATGGGGGCACAAATATATCTTCTGTTCTCTAATTGGGTGTAAAAGTATATTATATTAGCTCAGGTAACTGGAGTCTTGGGTGCTGTCTGAACTTGGTTATTTGCTTGCAGATGTTTCAGTATCCAACTAAGTAACATCAGTGCCATTAATTAATCAGTGTGCTGATGATCAAGTTGGTAATGAGACGTTTGCAAGCAAACAACAAAGCTCAGAGAACACCAAGGACTCCACAGTCCAAATACTGGAACCAAACAAATCAACCAACAAAGCTCACTTAACTTCCTGGCCCCAAACTCTGAAAGAATAGCCAGAGCTTTAATGAAAAGCCAACAGGATAAGAGCTATCTGGATTCCCAGGGAGTTGCTGTTCCATAGGGCAAATACTGCATTAGAGAAAGCATGACTGCTAGGTTGCACAAGATGAGGCTGATGAATACATGGGACCTAGAAGTATGTGTAGCCTCCTGGTTCTTCTGGCATGTCTATCAAATAATTTGGCCCTGGGCTTTGTAGTATAGGCAAGATTGCCCTGCCTTTTGCAGTATTGTAAAGATGTAGCATTTTTAAAATCATTTTTTAAAAATCGGAAGTTAGCTTTAAATACTTGAAAGATATACAAGGCCCATATTGTACATCATAAAATTGCTCACTGTGATACAACTTAAACATGGTATTTTAAAATTGTGTATACAGAGTGAAAATATAAACTAAAATGAATCTTACAATAATCTGAACTTTTTTTTATCTGAGTGCATTTTGAGAGACAGGAAGGCAGGATGTTCAATATCCTTTTCTTAATTTCATTAATTTTACACCTAGAATTAAGTATTTTTCCCTATAATGCACTTCTTTTATCATGCACTTCTTTTATCTGAGTAGGTTCTGTATTTACTAATTTTTACATTTTGACTGTATAATCTATCAGCTTTACGGCAAAACAATGTGATTTTTCTTAATACATTTTCTGGGAGTCAAGAATTGAACTTCATGACATGTATATTCTCCTAGATCTTTTTCATTTTGCATTCATGATTCTGGATTTGTACATTTAAATAATACTCCTTAGATTTTTTTCCAGTTTTTCTTATTAAAGAAAAATGTACCATAATTTTTATACATAATATTTTGGTGAAGAAGTATGATTCTTTTGATTCTCTCTAGACTTTTAACCTGCTTAATATTTTTCATAGCTGGACCCTTTTTACCATACAGTAGTATGAAAAGCAATTCTGCCAAATATAGTTTACATTGATTATGTATAACTCTCACCCCTGCATTGATCATCCTAATTAAAAACTCACTTGGCTATAATGCATGTGAGAGTTTATGTCTTATCCTCAACACCTTCATATGGAAGATGGGGTCAAATTACGTGCTTTCATACTAATATATAGTATTCAGAAAACAAATTTTACTCACTGTAACCAAGACTACAGGATGAACTTCTGATTTAAAAAGAACTACTGTGATGCCTTCTTATATCTGTCGTGAGTCCTGAGTTTAAAGTGGGACATCTGATCACTACTGGTTAAACTTAATCTTCCTCCATTTCTGGCAAGTGATAGGGCTTGTGAAGAGCTTTTAAATCCCAATTTAAAAGTGACTTTCTATTTCTCTGATTAGTGATAGTCAGCAAAGCATTATTTCTATGCTTGTTTCTAGTGTGTCACCTCCCCCTCCCAAAAAAACCTCCCATGATATTTCAAGGCACATGGCTGGTGAACATTGCTTTATTCCCTTTCCTTCTTTACACCATATAGCTTACCTATCCTTGTGTAGATATGTTTTGGGACTGGAACTTCTAGGGTGAGGGTGAAGAATTATGTGAACAGCTATTGCAATCCATCCTGAGGGTATTTGGAAAATCTGCTCCCTGCATCATTTTTGAGTTTTATAATGCATATAGGGAAGCCGTATATGCCATTAACTTTTCAGTACTTGCTCTTCTAAATGAAGGAATTGTGAGTGGATAATTAGAGCAGTGTTTTTCGACCTCAGCAAGTTTTTAAGACCTGTGGACTTCAACTCCCAGAATTCCCTAGGCAGCATGCTGCCTGGGGATTTCTGGAAACTGAAGTCCACACATCTTAAACTTCATACCGTTGAGAAAAGCCAAAGCTGTTTCTTCAGAAAGTAATGATAAAATATTATACCTCCTTTTTTTTTTTTACATAGCAGTCTGGTTTCTTTGTTTACCTTGTTTATCAAAGTTTTGCAGTTTACATATTTTTAGATCAGTGTTTCTCAACCTTGACAATTTTAAGGCATGTGGACTTCAACTCCCAGAATTCCACAGCCAGCAATGCTGGCTGTGGAATTCTGGGAGTTGAAGTCCACATGCCTTAAAATTGTCAAGGTTGAGAAACACTGTTTTAGATTGTGCTTTTAAACAGGAGGCAAGATTGGAAGAGGAAAAACAAGCCTAGGGTGACAAAAAAAAACAACCCGGAACTTTCTGAGTTTGTGCATCTAAGCCTTAAAGGTTAAGTCTATTGAAAACAGAAAAGGAGAAGGAACTTGGATGAGTTTAAAGTACAATCTTGTTTCCCTTTCACTTCCCCCTGGTAGTCTGTGGTCTTCATAAGGCTGAAAACCAGAATGGCTGTTCATGGTTAGAGGCTGCCTACCGGGTTGCCATGGTAATGCACTGTTGGTTGCAAATGAGCATGCTCAGAGAAGGGGTAGATTTAGCAGAGGCTTGGCAGACTGCCCGGGGAGGCTTACCAGATGCTTTGAAATGGGCTGTCTCTTTCTTTTCCTTTCATGTAATGTCTGATTTTTTTTTTTTTTAACATGGAAGAGAATGTAAGCAATGCTGCATAACATTGGATTCAGTGCAGCAAAAGGAGGAACGCAAATATTTGCAAGTTAGGTTGAAGTGCATTGAGGCACCGTGAGCTGATTAGGTAGAAAAGCAAATGTAACCATTTTACATTTGAGAGAAAATGCAGCACCTGGGTAAGGACTATTTGTGGATTCAGGCTGTAACTTAACTTAGTCTGCCGTGGATATGGGCTTTGAAGAAGAAGGGGTTGGGTTTAGATTTTGTAAGTTTCTGGTCTTCTTTTCCGGCATTTTCGTGATGCATGTATTTTTCTTTCCTTTGCAAAACGACAATTGGAATCTGGTTATAGCTTTTACTGTGTTATAAAATAATGGCTTTTAACAAAATGGAGTCACTTTCCACGCAAACATGCTAATACTGAACAAAGTGTAGAGCTTGATCGTTTGTGGAATGTGGAATCTCACCCTTTCCCCTCCCCCTCCCTCATGTTGTTATACACAGTTAATAGGCCACATTTTGCTGGGTGTGAACTGTTGCAGACTGCACTGACTTTTAGTAGTAGCATTTGTAAATATCCTGCTGTTTTAGGTAAGTGAATAGAAGTCTAGTCTGTAAAAATCTAAATATTGTTGCTTGAAGCTGTTATTTCGTTCTAAAGAGCTTTAGCTTTTCAAACAAAAGAGAAAGGGAGGAGAGGAGCTTTGTTGGGAAAAAAATAAAAATGGCATTCCTGTAGATATTTTCAGACTTAATTTGAAGTAAAATAAACTATGTGGCAATTATCGGAAGGTAAAGTTAAAAAAAAAAGATAACTAGAAAAAAATTGCTGAATCTATTGTTTCATGAAGCAGTGGAGATTATTTCTTCAAAAACGATGAATATAGGTGTGGAAACAGTGATATATGTTTATACTGTTAGCATAAAAATCAATATATTCAATGCTTAAATTTATAATTTAAATTTTTTACACATTCTTGTCTTTCTCCATCTCCATTCTTGTTTTCCACATCTGAAAGGAATATTCAAAATGGTTTTAATTTTTTTAGCAAGCAAAATGCAGCAATAGGGAAGCCACAAGGTAGTTAGAGACCTTGCAACTTCTATAGCTTAATTTTAAAAAAATAATCTATGTTTCACATTTAAAAGGGTTCTTTTATAGTTCTTTTTTAAACCATTACAATATTTGAGGAAGCCTCTGTACAATTTTTTTATTTTATTGCATGTTTGGACAATGCAGTTAGTCCAGGAATAGTGGACCAATTCTTAGATAAAAAAGACTTTGGTCTAATCTAGCAATTATTGCTTTACTCATTACAGTAGAGTTTATTTAAGACTTCTGTCTGTCCTCTTGAAATAAATGGAGATTCTATAGCAGCAGCTGCAGCAGCAGCCTCCTTCCCATTACTCTTTAATGTACTCAACATGATTAGGAATTTGAACTCAGGACTTCCTTGTTGAAACATAAGCTACTTTCTGTTGAATATTGTAATAGTGGTCTTTAAAAATGTATTTAATAGATTATGTAAAATAAATTTGAGGAAATGATCACTAAATTATCCAGAAATATGCTTATATGGAATATTTATAACACCTAATATTGCATGTCTCTTGTCTGATGTGATTTGCAAAAGCTGTATATAACAAGGATCCCAAAGTTGTCCCGGTATTTTAAAACCAAATTTTCTGCAACTACTGTGCATTAAGATACTTTTTAACCCAAACCAAAAGGGATTCTCGTTTTTGTCATTATCCAGATAGTGTGTACAGTATGTGAATTTGGATAAGCTTTAATGTACTGCTTTTTAGTCACAATTGAAAGCATTCATCTTGAAAAGGTTATTAGTTTTGAAAGCTGTTATGATTCTCTTTTAACTAAAACTCATCTCTTTCTTCAGAGATTGAATAGTTAATTTCAGGATAAAATAACTAGAATTTTATTTGAAATATAAAACAAGTTTGTGTCTGATAGCATTAGGCACTTTTCTTTGTAAAACAGATCTGTTGGACTTCATACTGAGTCAGAATGTGTCTATGTTATTTAGTGTAAAATTTAAAATGCTTTTATTCTGAGAGTTAAAGCACTTTTCTGTAGAGCAAACATTTCTGATTTTTTTTCTTTAAATTATTTCTCTTTCTTATTATTTCATTTCTCATTAGGTACAATGGTTTATTAGGAATCTTATTCTGGGCAAGGATATATTGTTAATTTCAATTTTTAATGGCTCATTTTCAACACCATAGTAGCATTACGTTTTGAATTTAATAAAACTCTTAGCTTAGTGTTTTAAGATTGAAAATAATTCTATCAACAATTGGAACATAATATATTGTTCAGACTATTTCATCTAATTGATGTTAGGGGATTGCTACTAAAACTGTTTAGTTTTGTTCCTACATAAGGTATGTTAATCAAGTACACAAAGCTAACTAAGAATTATGCTTTGCAGTTCCTTAAAACCTTGTAAATATAAAAAAAATCAAGACTTTCCATCTCCATTTGATTTAAAGTGTTTTCACTGCCCTGTGCGTTCTAAATGTACATGTACTGCAGCCCAAAATTGCAATATCCATTTGACTCTTGTGTCCTTGCAGAAAGGTGATTGCATGTACATTGGATGAGATTTTTTCTGCATTGAACATGTTCAAGTCTGTCCAACAGTTCAAATAATATTGCATTAACAAATGTAATACTGCATTTTTCTTGACAAAGCCTAAATTATAACTTTTCCAGAACATTGTAACATATAATTGCATATACATTGTGACTTCTAAAATGAACATTATAGTATTATGAACATTTTTGCATAAAGCATACTTACCCATATATGAATTTAGTTAATATAAATGTGTTCTTTCATACTTCAAGCAAGATTGTGTATAGCATCTCTCACATTATCTGGTGTCCTCTACTGATAAATAATACTCTGTAATGTTTTCAGCAATTCTTACATTTTCTTTTTGTAGGGAAGCAAAAATGTATTGTTTTCCAGTCTTTTCATTTACAATCTATTTGAATTTAAGTGCATATTAGCTGTAACCATATTCCATAACCTAAACAAAGGTTTCGTCTCATTTAAAATAGTTATGAAGAAATGTAATTACTCAGTTGCTCAAATTACTTCATAATATATAAAGGTTTGTGTGTGTAAGAAGTTCTTGTTTTGCATAAGGAACAAACAAAAATTAGACTACAGTAAATCTCTAATGATTTTTCTTTTGTTAATCCGACTGCCTTCTAATCTGGAATTTTAGAAAGAAACAATTCCTTCATTAATTTAAAACAGTACCTGAAGAATGCTACTGAAGTTGAATACAGCTTGGTTGTTAGAGGGTATATAAATATAGATGTTTCAAAGAAGGAACTACACATTTACTTCATTTGTATTATCTTGTCTGATTTTTAAAAAGTCTGGCTTACTACCCAAGTTAATTGAAACAATGGTAACTTCAAAAGGACATTGTTGAGGACATATTAGTGTCATCCTATTTGTGATCTAGTATCCTAAAAGCCTATTTGCTGTATTTTGACAGATTTTTTTTGTACATTCAGTATTTGATACAAAAATCTATGCTTCTCTACTGCTTTTGTATTTTTTATTCTATTGCAAACTTAATTTTAGATTGCTCTGGTCTAGAGATTTTTATGCAATATCGTAATTTAAATATCTTAGCACTTTACCTACTTTATTTTCTTACCAGCGAGATCAAGTTTGTGTACACAGTTATTTCCAAATAAACATGTTTAAGGATAAGGCTGTTTTCTGCAAGATACTTTTCTGGAAAAATACAGAGAATTGAACCTTTATACACTTGCAGCTCCAAATCACATTTGTCTTGCCTGTCTTTGTTCAGTTTCCTCTTGAATGAAAAGAATCAAATTACCAATGGGCACACATTCAGAATTTCACATACACTGATTTTACTGAAAGCAACCGAAAGCCTAGGAGTTTAGTTCTCTGGTGTTGCTCATATAAGATTACCTCAGTGATCCTTAAAATTTTGACAAATTTACATTAATCTCAAAGGTACCATTTTAACAAACAAAAATCAATATTGATTTGAGTTGCAGTAGATGTTTTGCTCAATATATCTGATAAACCTCGGTGGCATTATACAAATTTCCTAAACTTAATGCCTGCTTACATTTTGCATCAGGAATCATGCACCAGCAGACATGAAGTTTAGGAAATTCATATGATGCCACTGAGGTTTATCAGATATATTGAGCAAAATGTCTACTGCAACTCAAATCAATATTGATTTTTATAATATATTTACAATAATATAGAAGCAAAAATTAATCTTAGGACCATTTTTGCTTATATATAAAACCACATTATGCAGGATTTTAGGACAGGGACTATAGGAGTGAAATACTACTATGAAGACCAGTTTTGTGATTTCTGATAGGCATTGATTCCCAATCTGTGTTTGGAAATAACATATTTGCTATTGATTCATAATACAGATGCCGCTGTTTCGTTTTTAGAAAAGCAAAATCATGGGGTATCTTGCAATAATTTCAAGCAGGAGCATCAACATCTTAACATTTTGCAAGATAATACAATTTCATCCATCTAATTAAAATGTTAATTTTATTTAATATTAGGCCCTATGGAGGCCATCTGTAGAGTTACATGTGCTACATGGCCTCAAGGCACTAACCTGCCAACCCCTGCAATGCATTGTTTCATGTGTTGTTGCTCAGAAGCTTTTAGTGTTGACGAAGTGATCTGCATTAAGGGAAGTATGGGAATCATCCAGCTAGGATTAGATAAGAAAATTACTTAAGAAAAGTAGATAAACTCAGCTATTGTAATTATTCTAGAAACCGCTTTCAAAGAATTTAAAAAAGTTGCTGTGATAGCATACATGGTTGCTAGATAGCTAAACGTGAACTAGAGTTAAGTCACCCCTATCTTCCCTAATAAGAGTACGGTCCCACTTATTCCCCGTCCAGTTAGCTAACCAGTCCACATATTATATGATTAGAGTGGGCAAAGAGAAATTCTATGCTTCATTGAAGAGCCATTTGAAGGAAGGGCTGATAAAAGTACAATAAGGAGAGATTCAAAAAAGCTTTTTGAAAGTACATTGTAATGGAATTTTATGTTTGCCGTCTTTTGATGGAATTGGCTAATTCATAGCCAATATACTTTAGGAAATGGTAAATACCAACATTAAATAACAAGAGGGAATTATTGGAATGTCTGGAGAAAGCTGAATTAACACAAAAATGTTATGAATATATGTTCAGTAACTGTAGAAAACTGAATGTTTAACATCTAGTTTTAGTGGCTTCATGATAGTCTTACCTTTTCAGGGCTATGTGCTCTTGAAACTTACTACAGTTTTAATGTTTCCTTCAAGCTAAGGGTTGGTAGTTGGCTGGGGTCATGTGCCATACCAACTTACTGGGATTTTTATGAATAATTTGATCCTCCTTGTCAGTTTTACTTTTGTTTACAGATACAAAATGTACTATTCAGATATGTATTACAATGTGTCTTTTTTATGTTTAAAAGCCTGAGGAAGAGCTTGATCCTGAAGAGAGGGACAATTTCCTCCAGCAGCTTTACAAGTTTATGGAAGACAGAGGTAGTATGGTCTAATTTGCTTATATATATAGCTTGCAGCCTGCCAACTCCTGTAGGAACTGCTTTGGATCCTAGTCTTTGTAATAGGCTTGATTCAAGTTTATCAACAAAGAAACTCCACCCCAAACTCTGTCCTCCCAAATTGAGACGTTGTGGTATTCATTTTTTTGTTCTTAGTTCCCAAAATATTAATTGCACTTATTGGTCATCTGAAACTTTGCCTATTTGTGACGATGGTTACATAAATTGTTGTAGATAACAAAATGTGGAGTAATTTCCTAGCACTATGTGTTCTTGAGGTGGGAAATGATGTTTAGGTAGGCTTTGTTATTCTGAACTTTTCAGTTGGCCTTTTCACTTACCAGTAAATATCCAAATATTATATTTTCCACTGATAGGATTTTAAGTCTTGAAGTTCCAATATGCATTAGTTTCCACCAACTTTCTAATAATATATATGGCGATAATTAATATAATGACAATACAGTTTATTCATTTCCTGTTACTTTTAGATTGGGGTTATTATTTCTCTGAAATGTGTGGGTCATTGAAGATTTAGTCCTTTTACTGTATATTTTTTAAATATTATTTCATGCACAAAAAAGAGATCCTGGAGTACTTGACTTATGACCACAATTGGGACTAGAATTTCAGTCATTAAGCAAGTCATCATGCCAGACCCAATTTTATGACCATGGTCAGTTATTTTTACCATGGTCGTTAAATGAATCATGCTGTTGTTAACTAAATCTGGCTTCCCCAATTGACTTTACTTATTTGAAGCCAGCTGGGAAGTTAGAAAATTGCGATCATGTGACTGTAAGTCATTGCAACCATAAATGAAAACCAGTTGCCAATCATCCAAATTGTGATCATGTTGACCACTGGAATTGTGCAGGGATCATAACTTCAAGGATGGATCATAAGTCACTCTTTCCAACACCACCATAACTTTAAAAGTGTTGTTAAACAGTTGTAAGTCAAGGACTACCTGTACTTGGTGATAGCATCTATGTCTATGTTCACTTACATTCACATTGGAATTTCTAATATTTGTAATAATACAAATTTAAGAAATGGATTGCTATTTCTAAATATACATTTAAAATGATCTATTTACCATACCATACCATCTATTTACACATAAATTTTATATATGGTACTAATCATGATTCTGCAGGCATCAGACAAGTTGAAATGCATGGTGTGCTCTAATGTAAAACATTTGCATCATAATATTCTGTCCTCATGTTTTCATTAATTAGGAACTTCTATCAATAAACCACCTGTTCTGGGCTATAAGGATCTTAACCTCTTCAAACTTTTCAGACTGGTATATCACCAGGGTGGGTGTGACAATGTAAGCATAACATTTCTTAAATTTATTCTGAGTTCATGCTATTTAATTTCAAATGAGCAAGATGCCAAGATGCTTTATTTTATCCCATTCTTTCTTCCAAGATTGATAGTGGAGCTGTATGGAAACAAATTTATATGGACCTTGGCATTCCTATTTTGAATTCAGCTGCTTCCTACAATGTGAAAACTGCTTATAGAAAGTAAGTGGTCTCTTTTCTTTCTTAATTTGTGTTTGGATATGAAGTGGTTGAAGAACAAGAATTGAGTACATTTTGTCAAGCTTTTATTTGAGCAACTCCCTCTCAAATGATCAAATTAGTCTGGATTCAAAGGAATGTAAGAAGCAGAATGGACTGGGATAGGCACTAATGATGGCATCTCACTAACAGTAACTCCTTTGTGCAGCAACATTTTAATTATTCATACTTTTTCTCTTGTTTTAGCCAAACTCACTTGTAGACTGTTAACTTTCTCTAAAGAAATTAAAGTTTCAGAAAAAGCAAAACGGTAATCCAATCAATAATAGAGTTAATAACAAGTGAAGTGCCTGCAAGTCTCCTTTATCTCCAGTCTCCTGAGTTATTCTTGTAACTCAGAAATCAGAGAATTGAAAAGGAGGGGATGGCAACTTGAGATGCTAGTGTAAACAGCCCCAGATTAATTTTTTATCTTTTACTTTTGAAGGTGGTTGTGGGGATTTCAAAGAGGATATGTCATTTGATGGGAATAATAATAATAATAATAATAATAATAATAATAATAATAATAATACAGTTGGAAGGGACCTTGGAGGTCATCTAGTCCAACCCCCTGCTCAGGTTGTTCCACTGATTAATTGTTCTAACTGTCAGAAAATTTCTCCTTAGTTCTAGGTTGCTTCTCTCTTTGGTTAGTTTCCATCCGTTGCTTCTTGTCCTGCCTTCAGGCGCTTTGGAGAATAGCTTGACTCCCTCTTCTTTGTGGCAGCCCCTGAGATATTGGAACACTGCTACCATGTCACCCCTCGTCCGTCTCTTCATTAGACTAGACATTCCCAATTCCAGCAACCGTTCCTTATATGTTTTAGCCTCCGGTCCCTTAATCATCTTTGTTGCTCTTCTCTGTACTTTTTCTAGAGTCTCAACATCTTTTTTACATCGTGGTGACCAAAACTGGATGCAGTATTCCAAGTATGGCCTTACCAAGGCATTGTAAAGTGGTATTAACACTTCACGTGATCTTGTTTCTATCCCTCTGTTAATGCAGCCCAGCACTGTGTTGGCTTTCTTGGCAGCTGCAGCACACTGCTAGCTCATATTTAAGTGATTGTCCACTAGGACTCCGAGATTCCTCTCACATTGGCTACTATTGAGCAAGGTACCACATATACTATACCTGTGCATTTAGTTTTTCTTGCCTAAATGTAGAACCTTACTTTTTTCACCATTGAATTTCATTTTATTAGATAGCACCCAATGCTCAAGTCTGTCAAGATCCTTCTTTATGTTAAGCCTATCTTCTGGAGTGTTGGCTATTCCTGCCATCAAATTTGATGATTTCCCCATCTATCCCCTCATCCAAATCATTGATGAAGATGTTGAAGAGCACTGGGCCCAGAACAGAGCCCTGGGGCACCCCACTACACACTTCCCTTCATGTAGATGCAGTTACATTGAGGACCACACGATGAGTACGGCCACTCAGCCAGCTACGAATCCATCTGGTGGTAATGCTGTCTAATCCACATTTTCTATCTTACCAAGTAATAGGTTGTGGTCTACTTTATCAAATGCCTTACTGAAGTCCAAGTAAATTATATCTATAGCATTCCTCTGGTCCACTAATTTTGTCACCTGGTCAAAGAATGCAATAAGATTTGTCTGGCATGATCTGTTTTTGACAAACCCATGTTGGGTTTTGGTAATGACTTTGTTTGCCTCTAGGTGTTTCGTTTGTTGCTTGATTATCTTTTCCAAGATCTTCCCAGTATTGAGGTCAGGCTGATAGGTCTGTAGTTTCCTGGATCCATTTCCCCCCCCCCCTTTTTTTGAAGATGGGAACTACATCAGCTCTTTTCCAGTCCTCTGGTAGTTCCCCAGTGCTCCAGGATCTTTGATATAGTTCAGTGATTCTGAGATCACATCTGCCAGTTCCTTGAGAACCTTGGGGTGTAGTCCATCTGGTCCTGGTGATTTGAACTCATCTAGAGTGGACAGGTGCTCACATACCATTTTTTTGCCTATCTTAACTTGTGTTTCTAATTTTTTTTTTACGGTACTGTTTTTGATAGGTTGGACTGTTTTTTCCCTTTGTGTAAATAGAGATGTAAAAAACGAGTTAAATAGTTCTGCTTTCTCCCTGTTGCTTGTCACCTTCTTGCCACTTTCCCCCACTAATGGACCAATCATTTCTTTAACTTTTTTCTTGTTTTTTACATGTTAAAAGAAGCTTTTTCTGTTTTTTTTACTTTTGTTGCAAGTCTTAGTTCATTTTGAGCCTTAGCTTTCCTTACTTCATCTTTGCAGGCTTGGGCTATTTGCTGATATTCTGACTTAGTTATGTGCCCCTCTTTCCACTTTTTATATTTGTCCTTTTTTTCTTCAATTTATCAGAGAGTTCTTTATGCAGCCATGCTGGTTTCTTTTGAGAGCTGTTATTTTTCTTCTTCGTTGGTATTGTGCTAGACTGGGCTTTTATTATCTCACTTTTCAAAATTTCCCAAGCTTCTTGAGTTGTTTTCCCCTTGAGGATTCTCATCCATTGAATCGTTCCCAAACTCTAAGTTTGTTGAAATTAGCTCTCTTAAAGTCCAAGACTCTAGTTTGACTGTGTTCTATTGCTTGTGCTTGCATAATGTTGAATTCCAATATTGCATGGTCACCTCCCCCCAAGGTTCCTGTGGTTTCAACATTTTCCATCATTTCATCTCTGTTAGTGAGAATTAAGTCCAATATGGCTGATCCCCTAGTTCCCTTCTCTACTTTTTGGGAGACAAAGTTGTCTGCTAGGTTTGTCAGGAATCTGTTTGATCTTCCACTTAGTGCAGAGATTGTCTCCCAGTTGATGTTAGGGTAATTAAAGTCCCCCATTACTATTGTGATGTGCTTCCTACATACTTTAGTTAAAATGACTAGCAAAAAGTTCATCTATTACCTCTGTTTGGTTGGGTGTCTTATAGTATACACCTATGGCAATATCATTTTCCTCCCTTTTTATATTGAATCAAATTATTTTCAAGGATATCCCATAATTAATATGTATTTAAAAATTGTAGGTATCTTTATGGTTTTGAAGAATACTGCCGTTCTGCAAATATTCAGTTCCGAACCATCCACCACAATGAACCAAAAATAATTGTAGTACAGAAAAAAGAAGAGCAAATGGAGGAAAGGGTGAAAGAAGAGCCTGTAATGCCTCCTGTAGAGGTTCAGAATGAGCTGGAAGAAAACAACTGTACCAGTGAAAGCGAAAAAGAAGAACTTGAGCAGAGGTCTCAACGGGTAAGCAACTGCACTGTAAAAAGAGCTGTGATAAAATAAGCAATGACTTTTGTAATTTAGTTGAGAACACACGTCCTTTCACTAACTTCTCATTCTCCTCAAATATTGGCTGCATTGTTTGTTCTTGTAACACTCTGAACTTGTCCAGCCTTTTCAAATGTAGTTTTATTTTCACTATTCATTTCCAGTATTTCCGTTTCCCCTATAATAAATCCTCAGGATGGCTGAACAGATTTAACAAATTTGTCTATGGAAAGTTGCCTCTCCTAAAGCCTGTGGGATTCAGTTAACAGCAACTAGGATTTCTGTCACTAAGTGATGAGCTTGCCCTTTATAACCGCATCTCTTAGTGACACAAATTCCAGTTCCAATTGCTGTCGTAAGCCAACAACTACATGAAGACAGGCCTTCCCCAGCATGAGAAAAAGTACTATCCCCTTGTTTTCATGCTGGAGGAATGTCCTTTCTAAGATGAAATCTGTCATCTGAGTTATTTATTGCATTAACTTTATCAGGGTATAATGAAATGTAATGTATTCTCAATAAATCTATGATTCCAGTTCACAATTTGAGTTGGTACCGAATTTATAGAGAAAAAAGTTTCATAGGGATTTGTAAGAGCAAGTACACTTCACTTTACATCTGTATTTCCTGCTACTGCACTTAATATGACCCAGTTATTCCTATCACTGCTCTTCCAGCAGTTGTTCAAGTATCAAATTATAGAGCATGGAGAAAATGATAAATATTTGTTTCATTTTGAAAAAGGTTGACTTGCATACTATCGCTTGGTTCGTGTGTTGTAGTAAATCAAAGTTTAACAATGCTTTATTTAAAAAAGTAATCATAAAACATCCTAAGTCATAAATCAAACATGTCACATTAGAGCTTTGTATGATTAGCCACAGTGTAATTTCTTGTATTCTTTTCTTGTCTGTACAGCAGCAGAATTTATATGTTACATTTCTAAAAGAAAAGCTAACTCTCTTCTGTTGAGAACTATTTCGGTTGTCCATTAATTCTTTAGTAAGCCAGTAATTCTCCAGTAAGATAAAAAAAACACTCTGGTGGAATCGGGCTTCCTGGCAAGCAACAATGCATCTTATACAGGATGATATTTCATTTCTTTCTTTACACAGGGTCGAAGAAGACATATCCTTGATGCGTCTCTTATTAAAAAAGAAGGTGAAGAGGATAAAATACAAGATAAGCTAAAAGACAGCAATAAGGAGAACAAAGACATAGAGGAGATTTCCAGTAATGCAGAGAAGATTGAAAATGATATGGCACTTGGAAATAGAAAGACTACACCAAAGCAGAAGGAAAAGAGAGCAAAACAGGAAGAGGAATCTGACAGGGAGTCCGATGAAGAGGAAGAGAGAAGGCAAGGAAATTTCTTCAGGCTTCTGGGTTGCCGAACATTGCATGGCAATAATAATCAATAGTAACTTGTGCAAAGAGGGAGTCATTGTTTAATAGGCTCAATTTAACTGCAAGGCTAGAGCTATATTGGGATCAGCAGTCTTTTTATCTAATCACTGCCAGAAGGTAGCAATGTGGGTTTCAAAAAAAAAATATACAAATTTAATATATTTTAAACCAGCCAAAAGCAGCAAATTTTGTAAAACTTCAGCAAAGTCCCTTGGGCATCTCGTGTGAAATCTGGTAAGCTTTGATGGTTTTACAACACTTTGGTCATTTTTATTGTCTGATAAAAGCACATTAAGGGGTCTGTGTTGTCAATTCCTGACTTAAGTGTTAATTTTCTTTTCAAAATCAATTCATAATTTTAGCCTTTATAACTACAGAATCTATAGCTGGATTCTAATTACTATCATCAGTTAATCTTATGTCTAAGCTTCCTGACACAGTACTAGCATTTTCCTTACTTAGGTGTAACTACTTTAGGCTGAAGAATTCCCACGATTGTATGCTGTTCTTTTACCCCTTCTTTTTTGTAGTTCTTGCATTCCCTGTTCACCCCACTGTGGTTGCTGAAAATTTCCACAATTTTGTATCATTCTAAAATTTAAAAATACAAGGATAAACTTGTAACATGTATACAGTTTTCACCAAAAAAGGGGAGGGAACCTACATGTATAGCATGGCCCTTTCTACGTTATGATGTAGTCCTGCTTTTTTTTTTTCTACAGAAACACATCGGTTTTCAACCATCAAAAAATGGTTTGTTCCTTAATGTATGATTAAAATTAATCCTGGATTAATAGTGATCCATATTCAGACAGTCAGTCTGTAATCAATCTAAAACAAGTAATGGGCTTTCAAATATTTATAATTGTAATGGAGACTTAAGAGGCTATGCTTGTTTTCATCATGCTAATTAATGCCTTTGCATTATGATAAGATTCCCACAGTGTCATGTCAGAAGACAAGTACAAAGCCCTGTGTTGGGTTTTCTATGTTGTGTCAAAATGTCCTTATGGCAAAACAAACCTACCAGTTTTCATCATTCCGTATTACCAGAACCCTAAAATTTGGATTGCTTCTGAGCAAATAGTTGAATTTTATCTTTATACAAAATGGTTGCAGAATGCAATTAGGCATTGCAATTCTAGTGCACAGTTATAATTTCATATTGTATATTTAGGGGAAAGCAGGGCTACATCAACGATGCAAAGAGAACTGAACCAGGTTACATACACCTTTTCTCATTTTTTGGTGGGAGAGTGCTTCTTTTGCAACAGTAATATGGGAGTACTGTCTTATTCTACAGAGGCAATGTGAGTAATTGCTCCCTTTTCTCACAATAAAAATGATCATTTGATAACTTTTAAAGGCTGTGGAACTCCAGTAAAGGTATTCCAAAACTTGAGAAAGTTGCACATCTCTTCTGTAAGATCTCTGTGTTATCCCCACATTACTAAAGTGAATATGCTGAACAATTATTAAAACTTCTGAGTCTGTGGCTGAGATAAGATGTCAACTGGAATCTTTCTGGTTTATGCTTTTCATATTTTTATCACATTTTAGCTTTTTTACTGTTGGATAACTCACGGCTTTCTGCCTAATTTTTTTTTAAAAAGGTTTGAAAACACACAAATCAGAATTATGGCAAGAGAGAACTATCCATTTCCTATTAGTTCAGGGAAAAATATGATAGTTGAACACTCCTGGGTTTGGACCTGTGGGTTAGTTTATGGCTTCAAGCAGGTTATTCCTGAGAAAATGTAAACCTAACATAAAACAGGTTCCCCCACCCAATAGGTTCTAGGCCTCCCTCAGGCATGAAAGCCAACTGGGTGACTTTGTGCCAGTAGCCCAACACCCCTCACAGGATAGTTATGTGGAAAATAGGATGCAGGAATATTATGCTTACCAACTTGAGTTTAATTTTTAATTTAATTTAATTTTTTTTACAAAGGAGAGGACTTATTCTGTGTCCAGAATTTACTACTTCTTTGAACCTTGTGATGTAGCTTATTATCACTCATCCTTCTAATAAAAACATGTATTTGTTTAATAGTTATACACAATCATCCTGAAACCGACTCAGGGAAATGCATAACAAAAAACTATAGACCAATCTGTGCATCTATTGTAATATAATATTAAAATACTAAGCTAATCCACTTCGACATTTTTTTTCAAAGTAGATATGAAAGTGAAGGACCTCTCAAAGCTCCCAAGGACTGCTTTCCCCTATATTAATCTTTTCCATTTAATTGTATTCATACGGCTGCTTAAACAGCTAGGCAAGTTCATAACAAAAGCAGCCTTTTGGCTTTGCAGGCTTTGCGATCCATTTAAAGTTTCCAAAAGGCAACATTAGAATAAAAACAAACAAACAAACAAACTCTGGTGACCAAAGTAGAGTTTTCAGTACTGCAGTGATACCATGATGTGTTTAGCAACTGAAATGCATTGATTAAAGTTTTGGAATCTTTTTTTTAATTCAAAGAGAGAGAAAAATGCAGGCCTGAGAAACCAGATTCCTCAGGATCAGAGAGCAGAACAAAAATGCAATCTATATACAGGGCATATATTTGGATTGAGCTGTCAGTAAGTTTATTAAATTTAATTTTAGTGTCACTAATTGTGTATTGTGATAGATGATCCCGTAGCCATTTTACAACATAATCCAGATAGACCTTTACACATGCACAGATATATCCATACATAAATATTCAGTCCTATTCTGTGATACATTCCTGGCTAAACATGTATTCTTTTCATTAAGGTACAAGAAACAACTGTACTTCATTGAAGTTAAAAATTCAGTGTAATTATAGAGGTTAATCATGGGGTTCCAATGTCATCCCCACCTCTAAATTCTCTCTTTTTAAAAACCTTCCAGATGTAATATTGTTTGAATGATTTGATATCTGCTTGGCATTGTTATATTCTGATGGATTGTACAACTAGAAAGCTCCATAGCAAAAGTAAATGAACAATTAAAATTTAGGAAAAGATTGTAAACAAAGTGTAAGTAGTCCTGACTTAAAACAGGAATTGGGACAGGAATTTCTGTTGCTAAGTGACACGGTGATCAAGCACAATGTCACATCACTGCACCACTTAGTGATGGTAGTTCCAGAACTTTTGGTTGCCGTTGTTAAGAGAGCCCATTGTTGCCATGGTGTTTATTTGTGACCTCCCACCAGCTTCCCCATTGACCTTGCTTGTTGGAAGTCAGCTGTGAAAGTTACAAGGGGCAGTCACATGACCATGGGACGCTGCAATGTTATAACTGCAAGCCAAGCAGTATGATCACATGACTGCAAGGATGCAGTACTTGTTGTAAGTATGAGGACCGGCCATAAGTACCACCCGTTCAGCACCATTGTAAGTTTGAATGGTTGTTGAATGAGTGATGTAAGGAGGAATACCTGTAGGTGTGCAGGCACCTATAGATATTGAACAGATTAGGTCCAATATGCTTGAACACACCATTTATTGAAAAGCATTATGAAAATTTGGAGTGGGTAGTTAGTGTAATTAAAAAGAGCAAACGAGTGAAAAATGTTAAGTGAATTTTAAGATAGCATACTTGGTAAATTAAAAATGCATCACTTTGTGTAAAACCTGCAAAACGTAATAAAAAATAATTACAGTACTTTGAGTCATTGTGTTACAGAAAATAATGAAAAGTGCATTACAATACTCTGCTGTTTCTGCATGAAATTATTGGCTGTATAAGAGATAGCTATACACATATTATGATTTTAGTTTTTTAACTTTTAATTTCATAACAAATTTAGAAGTACCCTTGGGAAGGATATGCACAAGTAAAAGAAGTATCGTTAAGTGGTAGGGAACCACTTCAGAAAACTTCAGTGCAATAACAAAAGTTAGTCATGCAAAGCCGATCGTAGTTTTCCTTGCGACTGATCTGGGAATTGCCATTTCATAATCCTTGACATGGAATTGATCAGATGTGTGTAGAAGATTCATTATTTGGAAAGCGCAGGTACTGTCAAGATTTCCATGCCAAGTCATTTTCCTTAAAAGGAAATGGTGGCATCACTATAGGTGACCTGAAAGAGTGGCAGGAATGAGAAAGTCACAGTTGTCTACATTTGGCCTCTTAATTAATTGATATCTCATTGTCTATTCTGCAGCAGGGAAGAACTTGAAAATCGAGACTCGGAAGGGGAGGAATGTGAAGAAGATGCCGAACCTTGTCTTACAGGAACCAAAGTAAAAGTAAAATATGGCCGTGGAAAAACTCAGAAAATCTATGAAGCCAGTATTAAAAGTACAGAAAATGATGACGGAGAGATTTTGTATTTAGTGCATTATTACGGCTGGAATGTAAGGTGAGGAGGAGAACGGTGACCTGAACTGAATGTTGACTGCTACCCCCTGTAAAAAGTTTAACGTGGACTGTTCAGGTCTATTTTAGCAGTGATGGCGAACCTTTTAGAGACTGAGTGCCCAAACTGCAGCCCAAAACCCACTTATGCATCGTCAAGTGCCGGGTGGGTGTGGCCCATTGGGTGGGCGTGGCCCATTGGGTGGGGGTCGCTGCGGTGGTAACAGCAGACTGGGTGGGACTAAAAAGTTCAATCAATCAATTCCAACTATGCAAGATCTTTTTTTTTCCCCCGCAAGAAGTTGAAATTGACTGATTGAATCTTTTTTTTTTTTTTTTGTACACTGGTGGAGGCCTAAAGCGAAAAGGTTTTATAAAACCCAGCTGAAGGCCTAGGACTGGGGCGATAGCACGCGTGCCCACAGAGAGGGCTCTGAGTGCCGCCTCTGGCACCCGTGCCATAGGTTCGCCACCACTGGCCTACAGTGTTTCAGTCCTGCTCACACTCCTTTTTTTATTTAGTATCAATGTTCTTAAATATGGTCAGATAGAAATATTGTCACATTGGCTCTGTTGAAAGATGGGGACCTGAGTTACGGTGAGATATTTTTTTTTCTAAAAAAAATGTCATCATGGAGAATTGCCCTTCCCTTCAATTTGCATATGGAAGTGATCTTGTAGAGATGGGCTGTAAAATTTGCTGCTGTACATGTTCATGTTCAAAATCAATAATAATTTCATAGTAGATCATGGGCGGAATCTGTCCTGTCCTTGCTATCCTGACAATTTTTAATTAAAGGCACTTAGCTTTGTTCATAAAAAAAGGAGAAAGAATAAGGATTGAAAACTGTATCAGATTAGGTGGGAAAATTTAAAAGCTCTGCCAATAAGTTGTTTATTTGCCAATTGTATTTATCTATAGTTTGAAGTAGGATGTAGGATTTATTTATTTGCCTGCTTGCTTATTATGCTAAATCCAAGCAGGATGCTGAGTTGCTAGAATTTTATATTCAGACTTACAATTTAAAGGGATGATTCTTAGAATTCTGGATGTTTAACTCTTGTAATTCCAGGTTGCAGGTTACAAGTTATTTTTGTAGTTATTTTTGCAAAAGAAGTTAAATTTACCTCTGTCATTTTGCAATGACCTAAATAGATGCAATATTCCTTTGCTGTAGATACGATGAATGGGTAAAAGCTGATAGGATTATTTGGCCTGCAGAAAAAGGAGGACCAAAGAAGAAGCAAAAGAAAAAAGCAAAAGTAAGTCATGTTCATAAACTATTTTTTCATATCTAAGTAAATTTATAAAAATCTTTCCCTTCCCTTATTACTGTTTTCAATGTATTTGAAATAAAAGAAAATGTATCACCGTAAAGACCAGGAAAATACCCAATATTTGGACACACCTGAAAGTTTGTGAGTAATTTGAAGGGATGCTTCATTTTTTTCATGAAATAATAATAATAATAATAATAATAATAATAATAATAATAATAAAAAATAATATTAATATTAATATTAATATTAATAATAATAATAATAATAATAATAATAATAATAATAATAATAATAGTTGGAAGGGACCTTGGAAGTCATCTAGTCCAACCCCCTGGTCAGGCAGGAAACCCTATACCATTTCAGACAAATGGCTATCCAGTCTCTTCTTAAAAACTTCCAGTGTTGGAGCATTCACAGCTTCTGGAGGCAGGTTGTTCCACTGGTTAATTGTTCTAACTGTCAGGAAGTTTCTCCTTAGTTCTAGGTTGCTTCTCACTTTGATTAGTTTTCATCCATTGCTTCTTGTCCTGCCTTCAGGTGCTTTGGAGACTAGCTTGACTCCCTCTTCTTTGTGGCAACACCTGAGATATTGGAACACTGCTATCATCTCCCCCCTCGTCCTTCTTTTCATTAAACTAGACATACCCAATTCCAGCAGCCGTTCCTTATATGTTTTAGCCTCCAGTCCCCTAATCATCTTTGTTGCTCTTCTCTGTACTCTTTCTAGAGTCTCAACATCTTTTTTACATCGTGGTGACCAAAACTGGATGCAGTATTCCAAGTGTGGCCTTACCAAGGCATTGTAAAGTGGTATTAACACTTCACGTGATCTTGTTTCTATCCCTCTGTTAATGCAGCCCAGCACTGTGTTGGCTTTCTTGGCAGCTGCAGCACACTGCTAGCTCATATTTAAGTGATTGTCCACTAGGACTCCAAGGTCCCTCTCACAGTTACTACTATTGAGCAAGGTACCTCCTATAGTATACCTGTACATTTGGTTTTTCTTGCCTAAATGTAGAACCTTACTTTTTTCACCATTGAATTTCATTTTGTTAGATAGCAACCAATATTGTCACATTGGCTCTGTTGAAAGATGGGGACCTGAGTTACGGTGAGATATTTTTTTTTTCTAAAAAAAATGTCGTCATGGAGAATTGCCCTTCCCTTCAATTTGCATATGGAAGTGTTCTTGTAGAGATGGGCTGTCTGTCCAGATCCTCCTGTATCCTAAGCCTGTCTTCTGGAGTGTTGGCTATTCCTGCCAGCTTGGTGTCATCTGCAAATTTGATGACCGAGAGCTCTGATTTTCCAAAAGGTTAATTTGTTTTTTCAAAGCAGATCTGGGGAACTCCTATTCCACAAATGGAGATCTGTCACTTGACACTGGCTGCATCCTCTGCTAAGCAGAAGCTCTACAGTGGATATTTTCATGCATTCTGTGAAGGAAAAGTCTAAACTTCCTGTGACAATGAGATTGTTTATGTTTGTATTTAGAGTAAAGAAGACTGTGAAAAAGATGAAAAGAAAGAGGAGGAGAAACAAAAGGGAAAGCGTGGACGTCCTCCTTTGAAATCAACTCTTCTATCAAATCTCTCTTGTGGTCTGTCTAAAACTCCTAACAGTGACAGCAAATCAGGAGTGCGAAGTGCACGCAGCAGCCTGCTGGATTGCTCACCCCTGCTTAATGGGACAGAAGGTACTTCTGCTTGCATGTGACTTATTGTGTGGCAATCAGCTTTTTGCTCAATTGCTCAAGCTGGCAATGAGGCACATTAAGGTAGAAAAGGTTTTGTTTTCAAAATCAACACATTTTAAACACATGTGAAAATATGCAAATAATTGCAAAACTATTAAATGCAGTGCATTTGCTCTCTACCTCTGTATTATAGCCTCTTTAATTTTTTTAGGTATGCCTCGTAGGCAAACAAGACGTAGCTCAGGAATGTTGGATTCTGACAGAGGGTCAAATGGTGAGATTTTTAAAAAAATAAATTGTAGGGAGAAATTTTACAAATTTGGGGGAGGAAAGGGCAAGTGCCAGCCCTTAGATGAAGAGAGATATGGTGCTCTTTGCAATGAAGAAAGAATCAAGTTTATATTACTTGCCACTTACTGTCATAACGAACACTTTCATTTACATGAAATACTTTTATAAAACAGTTGCACAACGTTTTGGGGGCTGAGAGCTGTACTTGGCTTTACAGTGATCCTAACTCTAACCCTAACCCACTGAAGCAAAATGATTTTCAATGCTTATGAAAATATCAGAAGAGGAAATAGCATGTTCCATAGTGCAAAAGGACTACCACAGAAATATTGAAATTCTGTCAGGATTTAATGTTATGCTACATTAGAAATTACAATTAGGTGGCAGCTTTTGAAAGGATTTCACTAAAGGTTTTAGAATAGCCACATGCAGCCCTTCAGTTTGTAAGGCCTGCCATATAAGTTGAAGTCTTTTCTTCCTTTATTAAATATTAAGGTGGGACATGATGTGACAAATGATATTTTATGTATTTTGCACTTAAGAACATTTCTCCCTCCTAAATAAAATTGTGGCTGTGTTTGTAAATAAAGATTACTTAAACATTTTATATGTTTTTAAATTATTTCTCATTGGGTTACTAAAAGCAAAAATTGTTTTGAACATTATATGTTTTCTATGTAGTATATAAATACAACATCTATGTAGATTTCAATCTGAATTTCTGCCTTTTTGTCCTTTAATGTTGTTTTTGATAGACTCAGTTTCATCAGATAGTGAAGCAGATGAAGCTTCTGAAAAGAACATTAATGAAGAATTTTCTCCCGTTAGTTCTGAAATGGAAAATGAAAAACGAACAGTTGATAAGCCTGTTGAAGAGATTGCAAAGATCTCGCATATGCTGAAAGAGAATGATCAGAATCAAGTTCATCCTTTAGAAAAATTGAAATTAGAAGGTGAAGAGAGTGAACAAGTGGTTCAGAACTGTGGAAGTAAAAGTGATCAAGTAGAAGAAGTGAAGAGAGAGGTGGAGAAATCGCCTAAAGGAAAAGGCCGGAAGAACCGAACAAGAGATTCTTCCCTAGAGAATTCAAAGATTACATTATTAAATCAAGAAGAAACAACCAGTGAACCTGTTGCAGCATCTGAACGATTAAATACTTCTTCCTTGGAAAATAAAGGTTTGTGCTCTACTTCTGAGAATGAAACAGATCTCTGGGCAAAAGATAAGAAGTTTATGAAAAGAAAAGTGATAGAACAGCCATCGCCTGACAAAAGGGTACGACAAGAGGGTGAGCCGACTGTGCCAAATATTGTGACTGAAGAGAAGGCAAATGAATGTTATGGGGCAGAAGAATGTAAGGATTTCATTGGTGATAACTCTCTTCAAAATGAGAATGAAGAAATGCCATCATTGGTGGCAGAATCAGATCAACGGCTCCATGTTAGGGGAAGTGAGCATTTTGATTGTTCTTCAGAGGAAAACCGTAGCACACTGTTGAAAGATGAAGACGACTCCATGCCTCAAATTGGTCCTGAAACTCTCCTTTGCCATGAAGTGGACTTGGATGATCTTGATGAAAAAGATAAGAATGGGCCTGAAAGTTTGGTTGTTGAAAAACAAGATGATAGTAACCTCACTTCAAATCCGCCTATGTTACCTTCTGTGATCCAGCCAAATTTCTCTGTTGCCTCACCTCTAACGTTCAGTCAGGATGAATCACCAAGCATAAAAAGTGAAAGTGACATGACCATTGAAGTGGACAGTGTGGCTGAAGAGTCTCAAGAAGGCCTTTGCGAGAATGAATCCGCCAATGGGTTTGAAGCTTCCAGCAACTGTAGCGTAACTGGCCCAGAAATTGGAGAAAAGGGTAAGGACTTAAATTCATTGAAAATGTATTTTACAATATACCAAAAGATCAGGGACCAGGTCTTCTAATTCCTCATTTAACTTTTTGAAGACAAATGTGGGACTTTTCACATTTTAGTTCATATTTATCCCACCAAGACTTACAATAATAAAATATTTGGGGGAGGGGGAGAATAGAAGGATATTTTTTTTATATTTGTTCAATTTGGATTGCTTTCAACTATCCTATCTGATATGTAATAATATTGCATCCATTAAATAAAGGGTTTAAACCTTTGAATTGAAACCTAATTTGGGTGTTTACTGCAGCATTTTGATAAGTACATTCTCAGGTTTATTTTTTACTGTATGATAGCCAGTGGTTCTTTTTAGAGGAGAATTCAACTTGTGCATTAGCAGCTACTTGCATCTATTAGCTGGAAATCATGATTCTGTTCATAGTGATGACTGTTTCTCCATCTTTAGCAAGTATAAGGAGGCTGTGAACAAATGCCTTGGAAGTACAATGTAAAAAAACAAAAACTGTAAAAGTAATCCCCACAATTTTATTAACCTTGTAAAGCACTTCTACATCATAACTGCAGTAGCAATTATTGCTGGGGTGGTTTCAAACATACCCCACAACACCAAGACGGCAGCATTCTGTCTTGGGGAGAAGTGAACATTTAGAAATTTTTAAAAAGACACTTTCCTTTTTATTCTGCTTTTCTGCTTTTCTTGTGGTTTCCCAAGTAATTCACATTATCCTCTTACCTTAAGAGTGCATTAGGTGTACTTACAGGAATTGTCTCTGCATGTCTTCTGCTGCACATTCCACACTCTTCTCCATGTCCTTCATAAGATGACTCTGATGGCTTTCTTGACATTTTCTCTACCGCCCCTTTGGGGCAATATTTTTATTTCTCTCTGAAGTTAACCTTCATTGTACAGTGAGTTTGGACTGCTACAGATTTTTTCTTTCTGTTGTCATTATGATCTCTTGGGAATGGCAATTTTTCTCGTTCTTTTCCATTCTTATACAAGTAACTTACATTTTAAACAATGAAACATATTATATAGAATGGGAACTTTCATTTTACTTTCAGGACAAAAAAGGCCTGGGGATAACAGTAGTAGTTCATTGGCAAAGCGGCAGAAGCGTACGCCCAAACGAGCAAGTACGATAGCCAAAAGTGAGAAAAATGGGACAGGTATGTAGATTTTTTCCAGAAGGGATTTTGGTTTTATGTACTTCTAAGTGTTATAAGTATACAGAGCTGAATTTCCCTGAAAACATTTAGGGAAGTGCTCTCAAGAAGAAATTTTGTGGGTTTACAATATAATTTATAGTATCATCTTGCTAAGAATGGACAGAATTCTGCATCTGGGTCAGTTGGTAAAGTGCTAAAGCTTTGTGATCATCTACAATGTAAATAGAAGTGTGCACAAGAAATTGTTCCAAGCTTGGAATATACTGGAATGTTTACTTGTGACACCTACAGTACTTTCTTGCTAGATGTATTGTATCCCACCCTTCCTTCGAGAGCTCAAGATGGTTTATAGACCAGTCTGTTGTTGTTTCCCCACCCACCCTGAGAAATAGGCTTGGCTGAGAGAGAAGAATTCAAAGTCACCAGAGGGCTTCCTTTAACAACAATACCACACTGATTTCAAATAGGTTACTTTAACAGAAAGCTCCAAACATTTGGTGTTCTATCATAGGTAGATGGGAATTTGAAACCTCCCTTGTGTCTTGATACATATTTTATTATGACACCGATCATAATAAATTGGCCAAAGGAGTGTTTTTTAAAGAATATTTTTTAAAATTGATATAATACAATTATTTGGGATTACGCATTCAGCCAACTTTTTCTTTTCTGAAAATGGAATTAAGCGTGCATTTTACAACTTGAATACAAAAACCAGAATTAAATTCATTATAGAATAGTCTATCTACAACGTAGCAACGACAAAAATATGTAGTTATTGGCTTGAGGCTTCTTTTTAATTTGCAGGTTTGCACAATCTACATTCTTTGTCTTTGGAGGTAAAAGAATATAGTTCTATTTCATAGTTTGAAAACCAAACAGCATAGCAACATTATGGTGCTGTTTATGTGATACTGATCCATTCACCTTACTAGTGGTTCTGACAATGCACGATAGCTTCTGCAAAGTTGCAATTTGGGGCTTGCTTAATCCCTCCCAATTTCTGCAGGAAAATCTGTGTATCCATGATGCCTTGAGGTAAGAGAATACTTGCAAGACTATATGACCACAGCTTCCTCATTAATCAGACTGCCTGGGTCAATGTGAAAGGATGGGTGGGTAGAATTAAAAGTAGCAAAATGGCAGTCCTGGACACACTGATCTGCATATAAATTTAACAGGTTTCATTGACACTGACTATCTTTTATTTTTCATCCATCTAGCAACCATTACATCGTAAGCCAATCATATCATGTGGTTTGATTCACCCATTCCTATAAAATTTTAACATTTTTTCTCATTCATATGGAGCTGTTGCTGGTCAGGAGAATCTTTTACAAGTGACCCTGGCATTCTATGACATCATTGCCAGACAGACATGTGCCTTTTGGCTTTTGCAAGCCATTGTTGGCCAAGGGTTATTTATTTATCTAGGAAGCATATAGATACAAAAGACCCTGTTGGGAGGGTAGCCCTCCCCCCTGGTTGCACTCTTAGTCTCTGAATAATTGTGACCACAGTGGCTGCTTTACAACCACGTTTGCTTAATAACTGACACAAAAAAGGTCATAACTTGCGATAGGCAAGTTCCATTATGATTGTAAGTTGAGGACTACCTGTAATACTTTTTGGAAGTATGTACAAGTATGCAATTCTGTGTTCTAGCATTTTAAGCTTAAACTGTCATGACTGTATGGTATCCTAGTTGGAGTTCTCCTTTTCAGAAATAGTTGTGAGACATTTCACTCAGATGTAGAATTTAAATATAAGTTGTTTGTAGTCTTCTGTTTAGATGAAATTATTTCAATTGAATTGTAGTACAGGGATAGGTAAACCTGGTGCCCTCTGGACATAATGTTATTCAACTCACACTTATTGCTGTAGAGGCCTTGTTGGCTTGGGCAGATAAAATTGAGAAACTTCTCTTAATACTACAAATAGCATTCCAGGGCAATCTGGAAAAACTCCACATTATGATTTCGGGACCATGAAAAATCTATTTAGTGGCTGCCATTTTATCCATACTCAATGTCAGGTTTTAAATATAATTGGAAATAATTCTATAGTTTTTGTAAGTTTGTACAACCGGAACAAATCTTAAAACTGAGAATTGCAATTGAATCAGTTTTGAAGGAGAAGTTAGGGAAGCTGATGGAGTCTCATCCCAAATGTTACAAATAATGCCCCCAGTTCTGATTTTGTTTGAACTATTATTTTTTCATATGATGTGATTTATATAATGGTTTACAATTAGAACACCAAAAGCTAAGTTCAAATGAATTCATAGTAACAAAGCTGACTTTAGATATATTATTCTCAGTCTAACATACTTCATATTATGATGAGGATAAAATGGAAGTGGTAAAAAGAAACAAAATATATAATTATTTTGTTTTTTCCCCTCAGCATCCAGTATAATAATAATAATAATAATAATAATAATAATAATACAGTTGGAAGGGACCTTGGAGGCCTTCTTGTCTAACCTCCTGCTCAGGCAGGAAACCCTATACCGTTTCAGACAAATGGTTGTCCAGTCTCTTCTTAAAAACTTACAGTGTTGGAGCATTCACAGGTTGATTGTTCTGTCAGGAAATTTCTCCTTAGTTCTAGGCTGCTTCTCTCCTTGATTAATTTCCATCGATTGCTTCTTGTCCTGCCTTCAGGTGTGGCAACCTCTTCTTTGTGGCAACCCCTGAGATAGTCCTAGTCCTTCTTTTCATTAAAGTAGACATTCCCAATTCCAGCAACCGTTCCTTATATGATTTAGCCTCCAGTCCCCTAATCATCTTTGTTGCTCTTCTCTGCACTCTTTCTAAAGTCTCAACATCTTTTTTACATTGTGGTGACCAAAACTGGATGCAGTATTCCAAGTGTGGTCTTACCAAGGCGTTATAAAGTGGTATTAACACTTCATGTGATCTTGATTCTATCCCTGTTAATGCAGCCTAACGCTGTGTTTTCTTGCCTAAATGTAGAACCTTACTTTTTTCACCATTGAATTTCATTTTATTAGATATTACTCAGTGTTCAAATCTGTCAAGATCCTTCTGTATCTTAAGCCTGTCTTTTGGAGTGTTGGCTATTCCTACCAGCTTGGTGTTATCTGCAAATTTGATGAGTTCCCCATCTATCCCCTCATCCAAATCATTGATAAAGATGTTGAAGAGCCCTGGGGCACCCCACTATACACATCCCTCCATGTAGATGCAGTTCTATTAAGGACCACACTCTTGAGTACAGCCGGTCAGCCAGCTACGAATGGTGCTGTCTAAGCCACATTTTTCTATCTTATCAAGTAGTGGTCTATGTTTGAAACTGCTCTGTCTTGCAGACATGTTAGGATTACTGAGATTATATTTGTCAGCCACAATATTAAAATGTAGCTGTTATGTAAAATATATATGAAAACACCTGACGTCTCCTACCATTAAGATATATGCTCTACAGTATAAACCTCTGTGTCTTGTTCTAGGGCAAAGCAGTGATAGTGAAGATCTTCCTGCCCTTGACAGCTCAAGTAAATGTACTCCTGTAAAGCATATTGGTGTAACTAAGCCACAGAAGCTCAATCGATCGCCTGCCAGAGTGGTATCTCCTAATATCAAAGATGGGGATAAGGAGAAGCAGAGAGAGAAGAACCACCATGTTTCCCCAAGAGTGTATAAATGGACTGTCCAGCTTAGTAAGTCCTTTGTATAAATAGAAACATATGCAGTTCGTTCTTTTTATTCTCCTGTTTCTGTTCTAAATTGAGGAGGAGGAGTCGGTAGAATGGCCCCTTCCTCGTGCTAAAGGGTGGAACATAAGCTTTGACCACTATAAGCAACACATCAGACTTATTGTTCCTGTTTGACTTTTTTTTAACTAGTTGTAATACTAGTATGGTAGAATAGTTTTGGCAATGGGAATTCCAGTACATCTGGTAGATTGGTTTTATGAATCCTGTGCTGTTAAGCAAAATGTTACATGGCTGCCATTTGCTACCTCCTGCCACCTTTTAAGAACTGGTTGTAAGTACCACTTGTTCGCTGCCATCATTAAGTTCAAACAGTCGCTGAATGAATGGTTGCTAAGCAAGGACCACCCGTATATATATAACAATCACACTTTAGTGCAGTATTTTAGGCTTGTGCTAAAAATGTTTTTGCTGATATTTGATTGTATAAACAGATGAATTGGACAATATGAGCAGCACAGAGAGAATCTCATTTCTACAAGACAAACTACAGGAAATCAGGAAATATTACATGTCTCTGAAGTCAGAAGTAGCGACGATTGATAGGAGAAGAAAGCGATTGAAAAAGAAGGACCGAGAAGGTAAGCTTTGCTACATGTATTTGCATGAGTGGCCTGGCCATAATTCTTCCATATATCTCTGGCTTCTAGACATTAATTTACAGCTTTTCCATTATCATTCAGGGAAAATAATTTTTAAATTCATAATTAAGAAAATTATGCTTAGCTATAATTCCAGGAAGAAAAGTATATATCAGGAAAATGCAAAATAAATCTTGCACAGAGGGGTCAAAATACAAAATATTCAAAGTACTGGTCCCTTGATATGGGGTTAATCTTATTTATTATTTAATCTTTATATATTGAAATTGGCCTGCACGTTGTTTAGAGTTTGTTAAAATTAAAATGGCATGGAAGTGTAAATAAATAGCCTGTTCTGATGTGTGAGCATTACCAAAATTCTAAATCCTAGTTCTGGGATGCATTATAGCTGGTTGTTTCTAGATGTTTAAGGCTCCCCCTTAAGCTACTAGTTTCTTGGCATCTTTGAGACAATTTAGTGGCCTGATAGCTGATAACCTGCAACATGTTAAAGACTTGACACAAAACTTCCCAGTTTGGGTAGATGATTTGGGGTGGGAGTAACATTGCATTATAGTACCAAAGAAAATTGACAGCCATTAACATGGAGGCACATACTTTTTTTATTTTACAGTGTCTCATACTGGAGCTTCCATGTCCTCTGGCTCTTCAGACACTGGAATGAGCCCATCCTCACCCTCTCCTCCACAGAGTGTGCTTGCTGTTGAATGCAGGTGATACTGGTCATTATCTCTGCTTCATGCAGCAAATTGCTGCCATGGACAGAAATCCGAAAATCTCATAGAGAGCAACCCAGTTGGTTTGACATTGCCAAGTATATTGTGTATACTTTTCCACTGCTGGACTTGTCTGTCTCTACTCCTTTGTGCCCCTTCCTTTATTTTGTCCATATAGCTTTTTTTTAAAACAACACATTTTATTGTGGAGAATAATCTAATTGGCAACTAAAGATTTATGGGTGCACTTAAGACACCTCTGTCTTATGCTTTATTTTTTTTTAACTTTGCTTTAAACAGAAAAAGGGCACTTAATCTGATTTGAAAACACAGGTATTCAATGAAGCCTTGGGCATTGTAAAGAAACAGCTTTCTTTAAGTAAAAGAGTAAGTGCACCAAAAATGGCATCAAAATAAGTTAATCAGAAAATAATTACTGCTGCACTTTTTTCACTGAGCTATATCTTAATTCTGAGCGAGAGTCCCACTTTTATTTTTGTTTTGGAGATGCAGTTGCTTTGTACAGACCTGCCAAAGTAGGTACTCAGCATTGTGCCCAGTTTTAAAGGTGTAAATTGGACAAAATAAATTGTGAAAGGAAGCGTAGTTGACTGGAAACTACCGTCTTAATGAGTCTTCCACTTTTTATAGGATTTTTCGAGCACACGATTATGCAAATATTTTAATGTTTAATGTTTACAGTGGAATTGTGAATAGGTTTTCAGTGGACTATCTTATCCCTTGGCAAAAGTATTTTGTCTTTTCTATGTAATTTCAGAGTTTTTATTTTGTTACAAAAGGCAAAAAAATAAAATATATAACAATGAAGTTATTTAACAAAATTTCTAAAGCGGAATTTTTTGTGTAAAATAAGGTATCTTGTGACTTGTTAAATATATTTATTCAGACATTGGATGTTGTATTTTTATGTATTTTTTTAAAAAAGAATAAAATTGGGGAGAAAAATTCTAAGTTAGGCTCACTCATTCAATAAAAAATACTTCATTTAAGGAGCTCATATACACATGGCTTTATGTATCAGCCATACTGGTATATGGAGTCCTTTTGTCTGTTCAATCTTTCACAGTGTACAACTATAACCCGGCACCCTGTCTTGAAAACTTTGGCAGCCCTCGTACTTCTGTTGCTTCTGAGGAACAAATTTCTTGGGTTGCCCTTACAATACTTTGTCACAATTCTTCATTTGTTGCGTTACTGAAGTGAGTTATCTGCCAAAGTTGAGATGTAAAATGACTGTTTTGGCTGTGGATTGTTCCCACAGACTAAAAACAGTTTGTAAATAACTCCAGAAACCATGTATTTAAGACGGTTTGCATAGAATTGTATATAGTGATTTTTTTAATCAATTTTTAAAATTCATCTTTGTACAATGAAAAGGGGAGTTCTGCCTTTTTCCTTGTTAATATGCTGTAGAGTTATAACAGATTCTCTAGATTATCAGATTATTAAACATTCACAGTATCTGAAGGTCTCAAGTGGGAGACATGTAAAGGGGTCATTTACTTAAGGCCCAATGTCACCTGCAGTTCCATTTTACCATTTTGTCAACCTGTGATTCCAATTCCTTCCATTTTCATAGAGAACTAAAGAAAAAAGTACTCTT
This sequence comes from Protobothrops mucrosquamatus, assembly GCF_001527695.2. Lineage (NCBI taxonomy): Eukaryota > Metazoa > Chordata > Lepidosauria > Squamata > Viperidae > Protobothrops > Protobothrops mucrosquamatus. The sequence goes on along the minus strand of NW_015387491.1, from coordinate 332,546 downwards.
GTAAATGCACTTTTTCTGTCTTTTTCTTAAGCAGAGCTATTTCAATGTATGATACAAATTAAGCTCACTTGTGAGCATTAATAAAAGTTACATTTTTAAACTTAGGCCTTATTTTATTTTTTTACAGTAGTTGATTTTGTATATTTGCTGTCAAATCCAATCGTTACAAGAGGTATAGAATCATGATACATCGTGAGGACTATTTGATAGCATGGTGTTAATCTTCTCACACAGAGAATCATAAAAAGGATAGTACAGTACATTAGAAACTCCCAATCATCACATGGGTTAGGGTTAGATGATCAGTATTAAGGTGCTTGGCAACTGGTATGTGCTTATGATGGTTGCAGCAACTTGGGGCTCATGTGATTGCCATTTGTGACCTCCAAGAGGCTTCTGACAAGCAAAGTCAATGAGGGAAGCTGGATTTGCTTAAACAATCATATGATTTGCTTAACAACCACAGCAAAAAAATCAGTGCTGAAAACAGGCAAAACATCTGTCTATCTTCGATCCTTGGGAAGGATTCAATAGGTGGGTAAACTTGCCAAATCCAAACTTGTCTAATTATCTGGCTAGCTGAGCAAGTAACCACAATACAAACTGATAAAATCTTGCCTCATAACTACAAAGTATTTGGCTCATAACACACCAGATGTAACTGGTTGGAAAGAAGAAAGTGTGGATAATTAATATGGCAGTACCAGAAGATATACGGTAAGATAAAAAATTGGACAAGATCAGAAAATTTAAAAAATGCATAAACCAGCCATGGTGGTCCCAGTGGTTATCAGCACAATGGGTGCCATACCAAAAAATCTTGGACAGCACTTACAAAATAAACACATTGACAACATTTCAATACAAAAGGCCACACTACTTGAATCCCCACATATACTATGCCAATACATTATGACGGGTGTCAAACTGCCGCTTGCATCATAGAGGCCACACCCACTCCAGCAATGCAAAAAAAGTCACGACACATCACGTGACATGGTGAGTTTGACACCTGTGCATTATGATATCCTAGGTTCTTGGGAAGAATTTGATGCATGTAAAGCCCAGCACCTACTAAAGAACTGACAGCTGTGATTTCACAATATTGTGTGTATCCATCTTCAGTTTACTAAGGTGAGGGTCAGGCAGTCTAGTATTGGCAAGATCTTATTTCTGGTAGCACCTGTTCAATTTGAATTGCAGTATCTTTATGTCTATAAATACCTCTAAGCTACAAAGGCATTCTTAAAAAACTAGCGCAGAAGATAAATATCCATCTTCCCAGAAAAAAGACCACAGTAAGCTAAAGTAAGGATCATTATGAAAGCATAGAAAGCATGGCAAGAAGGAATCCCACCAGTTTACTGAATATGAATGAATGAAACAGACTGGCACACCGACCTTTGACAGTCATTTTGTGAATGCATGTTTCCCCTGTGCAGTCTTTTTAAATAAGCTCTTAAGATTCTAAATACACAACAGCCCCTAAAACTTCTGAAATCCTACTTACCTTTCTGTTGATAATTAAATTCATGGAATTATTTCACATTTTAAATTATCATTTTTAATTAAGACACATTCTCTTTTGCTAACGGTATATCCAAGTATCAATAATCTATCAACATCTACAATTGTGAACTTGCATGCAAAAGTGATAAAAAAAACGACTCGCAACAATGGATTGTTGACAAGTATAGGCAGTTAACATTTGAATTAGGTTTTTTTTAAATGAAGAGAATGTTTAAATAAGAGACTGTTGAGCAATCTGATTATATTCTCTTAAAAGTTTTGTTTATAATTTTTTTTAGCTCTGCTCTATCAACATTTTTTAATTTGGTATTATATTTTCCTAATTCTCTTTATATGTGAAGGGGCTTGTTTTTGTTAAATCAGCTACTACAATAAAAGCCCACCAGCATGGTAAAAGAACAAATATCTAGATTTACTTCAGTTAGGTAGCTCTTCTTTAAGGGGCTCTTCTTGTTTAGGAATTCTGTGTTGTAGTAACTGAATTGCTCACATAATTCCTGATACATGAGACAACAATGACTGGCTGTAAACGCATACATTTAAAATTTGTTAAGTAGGTGCACAGAATCCATTTAGATCAGAGTCCTGGTTTCAACATGGTAAGATTATTCAATAAAGTTTTCCTATTATTGCTGCCTATTTTCTGCCAAGCGAGTGGCCTTTGTACAAATTAACCCAGATAAAACACGTTTACAAACTCCACCCTGAGAAAAAAAAAACCAGTCAGTTATTACAGGATCAATTAAAAGCTGATGATTCCCTTCAGACAGTTGAAACTCACATACTTTGTGCAGGTGATGACAAGTAGATGATAGCCTAGGAAAAAAAAAAACCCGCCTAGGTTTGAAACTCGAGGGAAACAAGGAAAGATGCCGAGAAAAGGGGGACGGGAGCCACAAAAGTACGGTCCTAAAAATGCCTTTGGACAAGCTAAGGATTCTTGCTAAGAGAAATCGAGGGAGAAAACCCGTCCACTAAGTCACCAGAGGTCGGGACGACTATTTGACTCCTAACTAAGCGGACATAAGGAATAAAAACCGACTTTGCAGTCGGCAAGCGCAGTTTGTAAAAGTTCACTATCCTCCCCGGATCGGAGATGGGGGGAAGAGCCGCACATATTAATGGGCTTCTTTCTACCCTCGCTTTCGTAGACCGGGGCTGCGGGTTGGAATCCTTTTTATTGCTATATTCCTCCTAACGAAGCTCTCCGTGTCAACCAGCGGTAGAGCTACCTGTGATCGCAGCCCAGTAGCTGCTTCGCGGAAAGAGGGAAGGCCAGGCGAGGCAGTTCTGCATTTAGAAGCGTCGCCGAAGCCTCCCTCCCTCCTTTCTTTCCTTCAGACCTCTCCAGCAGTCAGGGAAAAGAGGACGCATCAGCGGGAGCGGCTGCCCAGCCATGGCATGCTGGTCGCGGAGCGTCCTGCTGTGGCTGCTGGCGGGTGCCTGTGGCCTGGCTTTGCTCGGCTATTGCGTCTACTTCGACCGAAAACGGCGGAACACCGCAGACTTCAAACGGAGGCTGAGAGAAAGTAAGTCCCGTGGGAGGGAGAGCGGCCGCCCCTGCAGTCTTTTCCCCGCCTTAGGAGAGAAGGCGTGGCCGGGCATGCCCTTGCTGGGAATGGCGGGGGGAGAAAAAAAACACCCGGGTTGTCCGAAAAGGGACAGGTGACCCGCGTCCTTTGGCAGGCTCTTTTAAGCTGGAGGAACCCCACGTTTCCGACCAGCCTGGCCGTAATTTCCCCAGCCCGGTGCTCTGCAAAGGCAGGGCCGATGATTTGGAGGGCAGTTCTGGGGGCGATGGAGGCAGCTTCACGTCTCTGGAAGGGAAGAGAGAGGTGGGGCGGGGAGCTGAACTATGCTTGAGCCCCTCCAATGGGTGAGTGAAGGAAAAGGTGAAATTAGCGCTATAAACTGAACTCCTCCCTTTCTGTCTAAATGGAGATTCTCAGTCATCCAGGTCATGGTTGTCCCAAAGGTGCTTTTTCAAAAGACAACTGGACTTCCTTCATTTTTCCTTGAAGACGTTTCGCTTCTCATCCAAGAAGCTTCTTCAGTTCTGAAATCCTTCTATTTCTCTACTTCCTTTGTCTTTCCCACATGGCAGTGATCCATAACAGCCCCTGTCCCCGTTATATACTGTATAAAAATAATAGTTATGTCATTGGAAAATAAGGACATCTTGCTTCTGTTGAGACATAAAGCAATAACTGAGTCCTTGGGCCATTACTCACATAGCCCATTATCTTCACACTCACAATGGCTAGTAGTTCACAAAACAAAAAACAGCCTAATTAGACCAATCTATAGATGCTTGGGATAAACCCTCATACTCTTTTAGGTATGGATGTATGTGAATTATATGCTCCTTTCCTCCAGAAGCTCAAGGTGACTTACATAGCATTCACAGTTTTTCCTTACATCCTTAGATGCTCTGCCTATACAGTATTTATTAATTCATTAATTTACCATTTCAGCCTACTTTTAAAAATCTGTTTGGTGATAAAAAGTGAACCTAATGGAATAGTATTACTATCAATGTTATTTCTTTATTATAAATATGTTTGGCATTTTATCACATTCAACTCTAGATATGTTTCCTTATATTTATATTGTGGGAAGTTAACCCAGAGAAGGAAATATTAAAAAGGCAGGAAAAAAATATTGTTCACCAAAAGGATTTTTAAAAGCATTTTTTTGAAAAGCAGAAACCAAACCTGGCCTCATCTCCTTGCCCAGGGCAGTAGCTGGTCTTATACATATGCGGATGTGGAACCATCAGAAAGTTTGGAGCCAGGGATCTCAAGACAAAAGAAGCTCTTAAGAGTCATTAGCCCCATCACCTGGGAAGCAGGATATGATAATGGGATTAAACCACAGATATCAAAGCCTAGAAAAACACTCAGAAATAGCCTCAAAGTTCATGCCACAGGAACAGGAAACTTCCAGGCAGGGCTAGAGGGTA
>NW_015387491.1:311111-326775 GCF_001527695.2 Protobothrops mucrosquamatus | reverse complement strand
AGTAAACATTTTTAAATATATGGGTTCTGAGTTTATTTCATAGAATTTTAGTAAAAATTTAAGAATATTGGCATAGCTTGGAGGTAAAAAATGCGATCCTAAGTTAGTTTATCAAGGATGGGTGATTTAGAAATGAGATAGATAGAATAGAATAGAATAAAACAAAACTAATTAACATGCACTGGATTAAGTTAGTTTTTCTTGAGGATGACATAGATATTAATTACATGCAATTAATGAATATCAGGTTAGTTGTGATTCCCCCTATTCAAAATTAATATCAGTTCTGTCTTAGTCTCTCAATCCAGATGGAAAATTATCCAGATGTTGCAGAATTACAGATACCAATATCCTTCACAGCTGGCATGCTGATGAGGGTGCAGTTCAGAAATTGCAGCTGGCCCTGAATTAGTAAATATAACTGCCTAGCGGGCAAGTAGCATTTTTAGGAGTTGCCATATCATGCCTATGTTAAAATAACTGCTTTCGTTTGCCAGTTGTTTTTGAACCCAATCATATCTTCAGCCCAAATTACTTTCAGGAGGTATTTATTCATGTTCAAGTCACCTCAATCTCTTAGGTCCTCAATGGGTTGCTTTCTGCAGATCCTGCCAGAGATGTCCTGCCAGAGATGTCTTTGTGATAAATTCTTTTTCTATAGCAGGCTCTGTATTGTAGGGTAATTGTTGGAGTTGAGGCTGCCCCCTCAATGTGGTTTAGAAGAGGGCTTAAAATCTACTTGTACTAAAGACATATATATATAAGCCATTCAGAGCTATTGGAATGGGTGGCACTGAAAGGTATAAAAAAGAGAAACTGGGAAAGGATATGTATTCAGCTCCACATCTATGATCTATTACAGACGTGTCCTGTATTGGAACTACATGAACATTTTTAACTGTATAAATCTTTCAGTTTTAAGTATTTAGAGTTCTACTGCTAAATGTAAAAATACTAGTACAGTAATGGAAACAATAATATAACAATAATAAAATGCCCTTTAAATGCCGGTACAGATAGTCCTTGATTTACAACCACAGTTGAGCCCAAAATTTCTGCTACTAAGCAAGAGAGTTGTTAAGTCGATTTTGTTCCATTTTACATCGTATCTTGCCTCAGCTGTTAAGTGAATCACTGCAGTTAAGTTAGTAACACAGTTGTTAAGTGAATCTGACTTCCCCATTGACTTTGCTTGTCAGGTCGCAAAAGCTGATCTCATGATGCCAGGAATTTGCTAGTCATAAATACATGCCAGTTGNTACTAAGCAAGAGAGTTGTTAAGTCGATTTTGTTCCATTTTACATCGTATCTTGCCTCAGCTGTTAAGTGAATCACTGCAGTTAAGTTAGTAACACAGTTGTTAAGTGAATCTGACTTCCCCATTGACTTTGCTTGTCAGGTCGCAAAAGCTGATCTCATGATGCCAGGAATTTGCTAGTCATAAATACATGCCAGTTGCCAAGTGTCTGAATTTTGATCACGTGACCATGGGGGACGCTGCAGCGATCATGTGAAAAATGGTCAGAAGTCACCTTTTTCAGTGCCATTTGAACTTCAGTCACTAAATGAATGATTGTAGGTCAAGGACTGCCTGTAGTCATGAAATATTCATAGAAACTGATGCTTTTCTGAAGCCAATGGGCCTCTTCGTAAATTGTAATTGTAAAGCCTTCACAAGATCTATTTCCACAACTAGAAACTTAATTTTAGATTTAAAAAAAACACCTGTCATCAATTCAGATTAATTCACAGATTTCCATTTCTTTTTTTAAAAAAACCAAAACACCTTAGTTACGCAAACTAAAAGAATCTGAAGAAGTACAAGAGTTCTTTCTGCAGGAGATACAGCTAGGGGAACTCTGGTTGACAAAAGGTAAAGTTAACAGAGATATGATAAATGTTTAACTTTGAAAATAGTAAAAGTACCCATTTTAATGAAGCATAGTTTGGGAACATGGAAGGAACTGAATTGAATGTTTCTGCTTCTGAAAATTAAGTGATGAATAAAGGTGGTATTATTTCACTTGATGTTTCTCCACAATGCTGGACGGTAAAAGCAAAATGTGAAAGCTAGTTCAGGCATGGGACTCTGAGACCTTTTATTAAACTCTTTCCCACTGACACTCAGCATTGGCTATGCTTCCTGGTGCTGTTGAAAATAATTGGCAATATTTGGAGCCAATTTGATGTAGTGGTTAAGGGACTAGGCTAGAAACTGCACAGAATACACTTGCAGGGAGTTTAGTTTTGGCTACTTTTAAGGTAAAGGCTGCAGACAGAGGATGTGGTTGCTGGCAATTTTATTCACCTTTGCTTCATTTGCTGTAGCAGTTAGGACTATAATTTTATGACATTGCAGCATAGTAGACAGCAGAAGGTTAAATCAATGTTTAGAGTTAGATACAGAATTCAAATTGTAGGTGAATGTAATATAAATGATTGAACAGGTTTTAAGAATGATGGATTACATTTTAGGAATATGAATTAATTACAGGAGAGCAGAAGAAGAGCGTTGATCACCTCATCAATGCCATTTCTGTGTGCGCACAGCCAAACCAGCTAATACAAGTCTTGGAGCAAACTCTACCTCCCCAAGTATTTGAAATGCTTGTGCGCAGTATTCCATATACTATTCAAGTAGGTAAATTTTAAACTTTTTAAACATTAATGAATGCAGTAGAATCATTTTCAAAATCTCTGCTGTTCAAATGTAAAAACAGCATTTTATGTTCATGGCTCATAAAAGGCCCCTTAAAATAATCTGCAAAATTTAGAATTCATTAATTCCAAAATCAAATACACAAGTAGCAGCTAAGCTTTTCAAAAAAGAGAATTCAACAAGAAGGTATTTTTATTCATCAGCATAAAGTCTTGGCTTTTTTTCCTAGAAAACGGAAATTCATTCAGGCCTCCTACTTTTTGTAGAGTAACAAGATTTCAATGCTGCTTCATTTTCTGTGCAAAAGATGAATTAAACTTTTTTAATGGTTTTAAAAGATAGCAGTAAATTTAATTTCACTTAAATTAATACTCCCCTCTCACAATCACCAGGCTCACACAAACTAGGCTAAACAAAAATGGGACTGTGTATATAAAGTGAAAATTGAGCTAATATTTTATGCTGTGTGAACCAGTGCATCCCATTAAACAACAGAGCAAAATAATTATTATTATTAATATTAATAATATTATTATTAATATTAATAATATTATTATTATTAATAATAATAATAATAATAATAATAATAATAATAATAATAATAATAATAATAATAATAATAATAATAAAAGTTGGAAGGGACCTTGGAGGTCATCTAGTCCAACCCTCTGCTCAGGCAGGAAACCCTATACCATTTCGGACAAATATATTTGCATAGGTATAGTATGTGAATACAAGTATCACATTTGTTAACCTTGTGGGTAGCATTTTATATCAACTAAACTACATTGTTTCCAATGATCTACTGTTCAAGTTGCTAAGCTGGTCCATAATTATTAACTTTTTTATTCTTGAACTTCATATGCTTCTAAACTATTCCCTAGAGTAGACCATCGAAAGTATTATCTTTAACTAAGTTAAAATAAGGCCTGGAAGCATCCAGGGGAAGTAGGAAGTAAAATTTGTTATCTAAGAATATAAATATCTTCTTAGAATATTGTTTTTAGAAAATCAAAAAGTTAAATATCTAAGTGCATTATTACTCTATTTCTCCCCATTTATTAGCGATTTGAGACAGCTGTGAGCCAGCAGAATGCTGGAGATGAGTGAGAATGCAGCATCACACAAGGCTTTTCTTAAGAGAGTACCTAATGACCATTGATAATTCCAAAAAAACTCTTCAAAAGCAACAGTAATTTTTATCTCTTTTACTTAGATTAAATAAAAAATAAAGCTTGTTTTAGACATTTTTACATATAATTTTGGACAACACATTTTTCTTTTAAAATGAATAATCACCGTATTAGAAACAATAAAAAATGTGTTTTCGTTCCTTATCTCTAACCTATTAACATGTAGAACCAACCCATCTTTTCAGAAAAGATGGAATCAACATTATTCCTGCATACAGTAAAAGACAATCTTGAAAAAAAGCTCCATAAACTCCATGGCTGTTCAATCCCAACTGTAGACCAGATTATTTGAGACAACTGAATCATTCTTTAAGCAATCCCATGTTGAGCTGGTTGAGCTGGTGATAGATGTTGCTAGAATAGCACTAGACACCAGGCATCCTCACAATGTAGTGTAGGGAATGCTGGCACTCCTTTGTGTGGACAACCTGCTGTTTTCTAGCGGGGCTGGCTGAGAAGTCCTGCTTTGGCAGCCAATGCTTCGTTCTGCTGTATATGATACTCCTGAAATCTCATAGATATCCTCTGCGTCATTTTTAAATACTTCTGTAAACAGTGTTCTGAACAAGTTATCTGTATAAGGAAAAAACAGGAAGAACCTACTTGTTATTCAATTTTTTAATATGCAAAGTATTTTAAAATGCTCTTATACTTTTAAAGGCATATACACATCCACTACTTTTCATAAACTCTCATCCCAGGGCATGTGATATTGCATTTAAACATCTATAGAAACGACATTAAAAACATCATAAAATGTTAGATATAAGCAGAGGCAAGTACCCAGAACTTGCTCAATACTTCTCTTTTGAGCTTGCTATAATGATAATTTAACGCTATCAGTGTTTTCAAAACAAATTATGAAAATTTCAGGCATTAGAATCTCTTAATTTTAAAACACTAAGATATTGGTCTCTGGTAATGATTTTCCTCTGTTTCTAGTGACAAATTATAAATGACAAATGACCAGCTATGTTATTATCAAGAATTTTGAACTTTTAGTTTTTATCTAACAATAGAAAGTAATTGCAAATATCATGGTTTTTTTTTAAAAAATCTATTCTAATACCAAAATAAACGGGAGATTTCGACAGGTCACTGTCTATCTCGGTTGGATTATGACATTTTTGCATTGAGGAAAAACAATTCTAGAATTTAAAGTAATTGTTCTCTTCGATTCTAGATAGAGTGTGTCCTGCTGCTGGATATAATGACAGCTGCTAGCTTGTATGATTGTAACAAAAGAACTTGAAAATTCCTGGGGGAATAATCTATATCAATGGTTATTAACAAGGAATTCAATTTATTTTAACAGAAATAGAATGCAAATTAAGAGGGGAAAAATTGCACTAATAATGGAAGATTTCTAATTTTGCTGATCCCCATTAAACAGAGCCAACTATGTTAAACACACTTCTAGTAATTTGGAAAGGGAGGTGGGGGATACAAGAAAATGCAGAGGGGGGGGGGGAAATCAATCTTACAAAAATAGCATGTTACCTTTACAGTAGATTTCATCTGTTGACAGCTAAACAGAATAACTATATTCATTGGCAGCACACCATCTATCCTGAGTTTGACCCAACTTTTTAATTAATATCTAGAATGGGATGCTTAGTCAAGTGAGTTCTTATTTACTCTTGCAACTTGTAAGACAACAAACTTCCCATTCTAACTCTATTAAATAAAGGTAGTCCTCGCTTAAAAACCACAATTAGGGCCAGAATCTTGATCAATGAATGAAGCACTTGTTAAATGAGACATCCTGTGACTACATTCCCAGCACTCTTGGTTGTGTTTATTAAGAGAAAGCAGTTGGTCCAGTGCTTAAGATACCAGGGTAGAAAGCAGGAAAACATGAGTTCTAGTTCTGCTTTAGCCATAAAAGCCAGTTGGGGGATCTTGGGCCAGTCACTTTCCCTCAGCCCCACTCACCTCACAGGGTTGTTGTTGTTGTGGAGAAAATAGGAGAAAGAAGGTGTGCCAGATATGTTCACCACCTTATTTGTAAAAACAATAAAGGTGGGATACAAATAAATAAAAAGTGTTTGCACAAGAAGTCCCAGGCAAGGAATGCATGGTGCCTCGGAGGGAGGGGGAGACCCTGGGAGTCTCCACTCAGGAGCTGAAATTCTCCCTGCCAAAAACCAAGCAGGATTTCAGCCCCTGAGTGAGAGAGATACTCATGTACACTCTCCCATCTCACCCCAAGGCACCCTGTGCTCCTTTCCTGACTGCGCTTTCTCTCTGCTTAGGAGCTGAAAATCCTCCCTGCCAAAATCCCAAGTAGAGACATCAGTGAAGAGACACTAGTGTGCCACCTGATTGGGGCTCCCCCTCTTGCCTGAGGCAATCCAAGTTCCTCAGCTTAATGCACTGCCTCTTCACTCTCTATTTGTATTTTGGATCCCTCTTATCTCTAGAAGGAGGTGTCTGAAAGGGCTACCCACTGAAGAATGTCAGGTCTTAGCTCTTCCTCCATGGAAGAAAACTCCTCCTGTGGGGCACAGAAATGGAGTTTAAATCATCAGGGTTTAAATTTCATTTCTGCACACTGCAGGAGGATATCAGCTCTCTTCTATATGTGGAGGGGAACAGGAATGGAGCTCAGAGGCTGTGAAAATCACAGCAAGGGAGCTCAGCTCCCCTTGGTAGGAAGTTCTTTCAGCCAGCTCTCAGAGATGAGAGAGTCTTCTTGGCAGACAGCAGTTGCTTGCAACATTCCCCGCCAGATTCCTCATTGATTTTCTGGGGAAGCCAGCAAAGAAGATTGCAAATAGTGATTAGGTGATTGGAAATTGGTCATAAGAACAGGTTGCCAAGCATCCACATTACAATCGTGATCACGTTTTACGATAGCCAGAAGTGCTTTAAACGGACTGAAAAACACCCCTGAGGCCATTATAACTCTAATCGTTAAACAAGTGGTCCTAAGTCAAGGACTATGTGAAATTACTTCCCACATTTGCCTTTGTTTGGTGCTCAGTACCTGCTAGATTCCTAATATGTAATATTCCATGCTGATGCCTTATCTAAGCAACTCTAGGGCTGAAGGAGAAAGAGGTATTGATATAATTTATATGTCATAAAATATAAGACTTGCCCAATGAAAGCAAGCCCTTTGTGATTCAATTCCATGGAATTTCTTCCCTGCTGCTTTGACTTACTGCAGGAGTTGTGAGAGAAATCTATGCAATGGATTTTCATCAATAAACTGTTACTATTAACTAATTATCTAGCATGTTCTGTATACCCTCTCTGATATATGACCTGCAAATTTTAAATTAGCTGGCAAAACCACCATTCCCCAGAAATATCTATCTTGCCTGAATCGTAAAATTAGAATTGAATTGGAAATTGGATTAGAGTAAATCATCAATCTGATCCAGGAGATATTTTTTTATATTACTGCTCTAATTAAAGTCTGATTATTTTTGATGTTTTATCAATACTTTATCTTTCCCTCATAATACTGCAACTTTCTAGCTCAGTGGTTCTCAACCTTTTTAATGCCGGAACCCCAACCGGTCGTAAGTTGAGGACTAAACCGGTCGTAAGTCGAGGACTGCCCAATTGGTCGTAAGTCGAGGACTTTCCCTGCCCGGGAGCGCTGCGCATGCGTGGTTCCGGCGTAGCTGGCAAGCAGCAGAGACGGAGCAGGCCGACCACCAGCTGGCCCAGCCCAAGGGAGGTAAGGCACCCGCCGGAAAAGGGGGGAAAAATGGCGGACAAAAAAAATGGCAGACAAAAAAAATGGCGGACAGCCTTGCTTGGCGACCCCCGTGAAATGGTCGATCGATCCCAAATGGGGTCCCGACCCACAGGTTGAGAACCACTGTTCTAGCTGATATTAACTTCTTACTGGTTACAATCCAAAACATATAAAATAAGTCACATACTTCTTCTGGCTTCACTTCTCGGCTAGTGAAATCTTTCACACAATCTAGGAAGCAGGTTTCTGTTAGTTTGTTGTATGTTCCAAGAAATTCCTTAAACTGTGAATAAATCAAATAGATATTCAGACTTGACCATGCCCATTCTTCACAGGAAATAAATATGAAGGACAGATTAAGAAGAAGTAACATCCATAAAAGTAAGGGCACTTGGGTAGTATCAAATATGTATTTTTGAATTGATAAATGCATTTGTTACAGATGTTAACCGTAGCTTTCTTTCTAGGGAAGGCTATTCAAATGTCAAATTATGTGGTAATACAAACATTCAAAAGGACCAAACACAAACATTCAAAAATGATTACTGTATTTACCTGCTTGATCTGATCTGATTCTGATATTTGTCCAGCCATGTTTTAATTCTGAGGCAACTGCCACCTATGCAGAAAGCAAGATATCTAAGTCAACGTTTATTCCAAAACATTTTCCAATTCAATACTTTGCTGTTTTTAAGGAGGAAGAGCATGGAAAGAATACAAAGGACCACTGGTCATTCTAATGCTGCTCTGTGAAACAGAATTCATAAAGAAAGACTTGGTGAATTCTTCAGTCTGTAATTTATACATCACTTTTTAACCAGCAGTGTTTAATGTACATTTTCTTACAGTAACAGAATCTATTTGGTGGAACCAATTATCCAGACGTGATGGTCCTTCATCATTGGGTATATTTATATTCCAGCAGAAGCTAGCCAGCCATTTCTAAGAGATATTTCAATTTGGATTTCTGCTTAATGCATAAACTGAATTGAAACCTGAGTCTCCAGTATTTTAATCATACAAGATTCAAGTTATACAAACTGAAGTGACTTCATAACACATGACAAAATGCTCTTACGGATTTAGTCTTCGAAAAAATATATACATTGCAATCTAGAGATAACCCTTTAAATCTCTATTTCTATTTATTTCATAGATGTTTCCTGATAAGAACTTTTAAGTATTGAACCTGATATGATTTTTTCTATTGTTCCAATAATATACATGCTTTGTGCATCAGAACAATATATGCAAGTCAATCAATATATTCTCAAAAATAGTCATATACGGTAAGCTTTTGATAATTTCTTCCAGCTCTTTCAGAGGCCCAACATAAGGTGAGGATGGTAATGGCATTGAAATGGACTGTTTCAGTTGTTTTGAACCTTAGCAAATACTTATTTGTCTTCAACAGAAGAGGTTATCAAGCAATCAGGATCTCTTTCCTCTGGGAAACACTTCTGCCAATTTTCTGAGAGGCAACAGTTCCCTACAGTAGTCTGGGAAACAGCATGTATTTTATTATCCCTAACACACAAATCACTTAGAAAAAAGCAATCCTATATCACTCCTCCTGAGCTCGGATTTATATCATGGATAGCAGCTCTGAAGATAAGAGAGAAAAGCTAAGGAAGCATCTCTTCTCCATTCTTCATAAACATAATAGGACATAAATATATAAGGCTGTGCATGTCAAATTAGGTGCACATTTTGTATACAGTTTTGTCATGTTTAAGCAACTGTAAAGGGGAATTAAATAAATTCAAGAAAAGTAAGACTGTGAAAATCAAACAACCTATAATTATATTCAATATCACAGCCAGTACATTCTCAAGGAATATGAGATACCATCAAACTTTTGGCTTTCCCTAAGCATTTATCTGCCCTGTAGAAAGAGGATTTCTGGTCAGACAGACATTTGGGTGGATCCAACAGGATTTTGCAAAACCAGGGCTGAGTGCCTCTTTTTTTTACTGCAATGTTTAAATTATACTTTTAATATTCAAGTGCTGATAGCCTTTATAATACTAATTCTCTAATCACATTCCAGTCTCCTGGATCTATTCTAGAGCATTGTTGAGCCCTAGACCTCATTAGTGCCTAGGAAACAGCTTGATGGATTGTCAAGGTCATGATGAAAGCTTGTACATCTTCCTTTTCCCCAGAAGCGCTGCAGCGCTAGAACATATTGAGAAACTCAGAAGCCCAACCTCAAATCTCTCTCTTATCACTGCAATCCAACACCCAGAAATTGAAGCAAACGAACCCTGCCCGGTGATTTTCTTCATTCAAAAAAAAAAAAAAAGCTTTACTATCCACTGACTTTCTCCAGGGAGACTTAGTTAAGGCAGACAACTGCAATCTTTAACAAATTCTTACTTTTATTCTTTGTTTCCTTCCTCACTTTTGCTTACGACAAACACCAACTCCCCACAACACGAGCGCTTCCCTTTCGTTCGCCTCCGCTTACATACCTCGTGGTGATGGACACGAATCAGCGATGGCGGAGCTGTCAGGTAGGTTTACCTAGCAACCGCCAAATGTGCGCGACGCTGTAAAATGTCCCTTTCCTCTCATCTAGGCGTTCCTATTGCTTACAAAGGCGATTCTGCTCTCACTTTCACTTGGTAAAGGCGGCAAATCAGGAAGCGATATATAGAACGGAATATATAGGGCATGCGAGTGGTGGAACCACTCGTGAAGAAAATTGTTTCTACCCGGAAAATTACCATAACATAACTGAACTGGGGAAGCGGAAAAAAAAGGGGGGGGGTTTTCTGCGACTGGGAAGAGAAGAAAGGCGGATTTCGCGAGGCATGCGCACAGTCTTCGGCTCTTAGATAGCGGAAGTTCCAGCTGCACATGCGCATTCTTTACTCAGGCAGCTTCCTCCTCCCTCTTACGAGGGAGAGGCTTGGTTTCATTTGTCAGTTTGGAAGCGGCGGGAGCTGTCGCTGTTGTGACTATGATAACCAGCGTTTTTAGTGGCTGATTGCTGGACGATCATACAAAGACTGATATATGGGAAGACAAGTGGAGGGAAATCGGGTCCCCAGTGGGGATGAAAGGTGAGGGGAGATTGAAAGCTATGGCGAGGTAAAGCTCGAAAGATCTTTTCCCCCCTGCCCCGTAGTTTATGGGTTAGTGATGGTTTCAAGCGGCACGAAGGATAATGGTTGGAGTCAATATATGAATTTCCTTATCTTCTGAACAAAAGCAAAACACGCGGTCTTATATCCAGCTTAGTCTTAAACATATTGCTTCGTGTAATTTGGACAGCTGGAAGTAATGGTACACAGTTTACTATGTTGTAATGGAAGGCAGATTAGGAAGATTCTTCTTTCTCAGTTTATTTGTACCAAAATTGGCTCAGAGCTGCTGGGCATAGAATTCAAAGAAAATAAGACAATGTTCATGGATTAAAGGCCTCTGTAGCCATAATGTAACACTGGAACTGTAGCTTACAGCTGTAGAAATTATTCTTTAGTAGCAGATATAAGTGTCTTAGCAAAGCTTGAGGTGAATGAATAGATGCTTTTATCAGGAACAAGCATCTATTCGTTTACCTCAAGCTTTGATATGACACATATCTGCTACTAAAGAATAATTTAGACCAGGGGTAGTCAACCTTGGCTCTTTTATGACTCGTGGACTTCAACTCCCAGAATTCCTGAGCCAGCATGGCTGGCTCAGGAATTCTGGGAGTTGAAGTCCACGAGTCATAAAAGAGCCAAGGTTGACTACCCCTGAGACGGATTAGCTATTTTTAGGGTGTATTTTGTTATAGATTATCTCAGTGTCTAGAATTCATAAATAGCGTCTTTAGATATTAATGTTAAGGAAATGAACATCCTACAGCTGATGAGTTTGCAAGGAATTTTGACAAGGAACGTGTAGGCAATGTTTACTTTTTGTAAATCTCTTTGGAAAAAATGAAGAAATTCAGAAATAGAAACAGTTATATTATTTCATCTGTGTATGAATATTGAAACCGTGTTAACTTTTTATTTTAGGATGTAGGAATGCAGGGGTGGAGGGCTTCATAAAATCAGGTTTTCTCAGCAGGCAAGTTGGCTGTAGAATGCCCTGTAGGGTGACTCCAGATTATATTTAAACAAGTCTGTTCTTGCACTCTGTAATGGTGGTATGCTGCATGTGCCTTTCTGCTACAGTTCATAGTGATGGTTATCTTTTCATAGAACAGCAGAGTTCATTTCAGTTGAACCTGCTCCATTTCTTCCTTTTTTCTCCCTTGTTATATTTAAAACACTGTGTCATCTATTCTTCAGTGTGATTATTTAACAGATACAGGACTAATGGATATGATGTGAGCTGTTAAAGGAAGTGGAAGACACTACTAGCTCAGGCAAAGATTTTTTGGCCAGGTTCACTGCCAGTGATTTTCTAATTTACTCCACCAGCGTCCACATGAAAAATAAATCCCTTGGTGTTCGGGCAGCACCAGCCAGCAGCAAATCTGATGTCTGTGCTAGGAAAAAATTGACCATTTCAGTGAAGAAACTTCGAGAAGTGACTCCACTCAGTCGTCCAGAATGTTCAGCATCGGTTAATGATGATGCAGCTTATATACCATCAGTACTGCTGGCAAACAAAACTGTACATCAGAAATCAAGACCAGTATCTTCCGGAAACACAGCAGAGGGTGTGTTAATATTGTTCTTAATTTTCTGAAACTTAGTAATCTGCATGTTTATTTGTATGAAAATTTCAACTATCAAATTATAGTATAGATATCTGCAGCATTTTAACTGAGGCTATAACTAGCAGGAATTGAACACTTCAAGTAAAGGTAAGTTTGCATGATAATATTTAATGACACATTAATGGAATGCCTATTTGTTTGACTTATAAAACATTTGACTGCAAAATGTTTCCTGGTTTCTAGTTGCATGACTGTTTTCTGTTAAATTGCTAGGATACATGGGACTTTTCTGATTGTATATTGGTACTGGCATTAGCATATTAACAAGTCTGTTGACAACATGCTCGGTATATCTAATTCCTTCCTTTTCCTTTGTTTAAGTGCTATTCTGCAGTTATTTTGATTTGTTGTACACTTTTTGAATAGCAGAAATAAAAGTTCCATGCATAAATTAATTCTCGTATACTGTAGATAATGTACTAACCATACTTTTTTCTAGGTCTTGTGAGCAAGCACGCTGGCACAGACTCAGAACAGTTAGCATTACCTGAAAAAGATGCACAGACTTCATGCTTTTCCTCAGAGGTGGGCTTAGTAGTGTTCTGAACATTTCATACATTCATTGATACTTTCCCTCTTTGCCTCTCAGAAATCATAACATTTCCTGTATTAACTCAGGGGAGGCAATTTGCTTTCCCCATTTCAACTGTCACAGAAATCACTGGGCTTTAAAGCTGTCTCCAACCTCCTTCCTCATCAGTCTCAATTTACAATCATATTGCCATAAGAAATGAACTGTTTATTTTTTGCTTTTCTTCTTCTCTTCCTCCTTTCCTTGGTTGCCTTTGAAGTTTAGATATATGCAATAGACCAAAGAATTTTTGCTATTTACTTGAACATGTGAAATTTTTAATTTCTTTCATCTATGGAGATACATTACAAGTCTTAGTAGCATTAGTCAGCTCACTAAACATCTTTGTATGTTTATGTCTAGCTGATCCAAATTCCAACAAGTATTTATATTTGTGGTTCTATGTTCACTTGTGCTTTATTAAAAGAATGGCTTACCAATTTGGGATGTATTTCATCAGTTTCACAATATTATTCTGAAACTATTGTTCTCAATTTGAAATGGCATAAAAAGCCAAAGTTATTTATTTGTTTTTAGAAGGAGTAGACATTTTTTCATTGTACATTTCCCAGACTTGCTTTATGAGTGAAATGGGCAATCTCTAAATTTGATAAATATATGATTAGCCAGAAATCTATTTTGTTTTGTTTCCTATTCCTATTGCAACTTTACTATCTTATTTTGCAATTTTTCTTCCAATCCAAGGGAAATACGGTGTGTTTAAAGCAAAGTTTTCAAGGTGACAATAGCCTGTCAGTATTCAGATTTTGCCCAAACCTGATTCAAATGTGCCCATTTAATGGAGCTTTATTTATTTTCCATATTTCTATGTTGCTGCAATCAAAGGAATCTTGGTGGCTTGACATTAAATATTCGAGTTGTTGGTAATGCAACAAGGATCCAAACTTAAATGAATGTTATTTCTTCAAAAATTAACAGATTCATTAGAATGTATGTGTGTGTGTGTTAGAACAATTATATATACATACATAATTTTATATAATTGTTCTAATGAATTGTTAATTTTGAATACATACATACATACATACTTACATATTAGAACATTAAAACAATTAGTTTTTAAGGTACCAGATTGCTTTCTCTTTAGAAATACAAAAGCTATGTCTTACATAGATATATAACTTTTTTTCAGAAATTAAATATATAGTGATGTAATTCTGAAGCTTATTTCAAGTTTCTTTTTCCTTTTCCGAGATAGACACATCCACATAAACCCTCAGTGCAGATTACTTCAGAATGGAAAGGAGATGCAGTTAAGCCGAAAGGTAATATTTTGCCTGCAGTTTCATGTTCCTGCATATATTTACAATTTTAGGCATTGTTTTTATTTTTTTGGAAGGAGATTTGTTTGCCATATTTCTGGTAAATTAAATTGAACCTGAATCAAAAAAGAGAATAAACCTGTTTTTTAAAAAAATTAAAACAACCTATTGAAATATTTGCTTGCTGTGATAAGAATCAATTTGATACAATACCGGAAAAAAACTTTGCCAGTGGCATAAGATTGAGGACCAGATCTGAAGAATATATAGCAGTGGTTATATATGTTTACAACATAAATCTGACCAAACTCATATAGAGATAGCATCCTTACACAAAACATTATGCAGCAAGGCAAGCTAAGAAATTTAGAGTACGGCTTTTGAAGAAAAGAGACAAATAGATTAAAAAAACACTGGGAAAATGTTGTAAAATATAAACAACAACTATAAAACTTTAAAATAAAGTATAAATAAGTAGTAATTGGTTCTACTAAATGAGGGAAGGTACATTATTGAATGCTGCTATTTACAATGTACGGTATTTTTATTCTGTATCTTCTTGCATCTCTATTTTTGATATCCTACTTCATACAGTAGTTATGCAATAACAAAACTAATCAAACACAAAACTTTTTTTTTTGCAATCTCCTTGATAGCAGAATTGAAGTTATGCCTTAATACAAATCCCAGATTCAAAGAATAGAATGTTTCCATATGAGATAGGGTTGCTGAAAGCTGTGTATGATACTGTGATTGAATTTTTCCTTGCAAGCACTGAAGTAGCTATTCCTTCTTTTGGCTCCAGATTATTAAGTGTACATTTTGGCTCCTGATTAAAATGGTTCATTCTCTTTGCTCTACAGCATCAGATATCTTCATCTCCCAGTACGACACTGGACAGAAGGAAGCTGTAAGAGCTGCATTCAAAGAGCGGTAAGGACGATCACAAAATGATGCGTTATCATTTTTAATCTATCAGATATGTTGAATATGAGGTTAGTGGGTAAAGGATGTTTGTTTCCGAATTTTTTAATTTATTTTTTGCATTTCTGAATCGCCCATCTCGAAGAGTGACTTTGGGCGCTGTACAATAAAATATATGAATATAAAAATAGTATCTAAAAATAAATTTTGATATTTTCTGAATTTGTACAAATGTTGAGCTATCTGGCACGGTATCATGCTGCGGCGTCTCGGTGAGTTAGGAGTGGGAGGCACTGTTATGCAGTGGTTCTCCTCCTTCCTCACCGACCGTACGCAGTCTGTATTGGCAGGGGGACAGAGGTCGACTCCTAGACCCCTAACCTGTGGGGTGCCTCAGGGATCGGTCCTCTCTCCCCTACTGTTCAATATTTATGTGAAGCCGCTGGGAGAGATCATTCGTGGCTTTGGGGTGGAGTTCCATCAGTACGCTGATGATACTCAGTTGTACATCTCCACCCCAGGTCACCCCAACGATGCCCTTGACGTGATGGCCCGTTGCCTGGAGGCCGTACGGGTCTGGATGGGGAGGAACAGACTCA
>NW_015387491.1:305892-310750 GCF_001527695.2 Protobothrops mucrosquamatus | reverse complement strand
AAGACATGGCTTTTTCAGCAAGCGGGTCTGGCCTAGGGAGAATTTTAAATAGGGACAATTTTAATTAGAATTTTAATGGTAACACAGCGGTAAATATTTGTTTTTAATTGGTTTTTATTGGGGATAGTGTTTGTATCGTTTTAATATGCTGTAAGCCGCCCTGAGTCCTGTTGGGAGAAGGGCGGCATATAAGTTCAATTAATAATAATAATAATAATAATAATAATAATAATAATAATAATAATAATAATAATAATAATAATAATAATAATATGTTTTTAGTCTTATTGAATGGTAATTATATAGAGAGGAAGCTCTTATATTATTTCATGAGTTTTTCATTTGAGCTAAAAGGATTAGCTAGTTGGTGATAGGCAGGACTTCTCTCTGCCTGAAATTTTAAGCAGAGGGAGTTAAATGGGGAAGAGAACCCCAGAAGGTCTACTTTTATTATTGAAAGGAAATTTGTTTTCTGAAAATATGCTTTGAAAAAGAAAAAAATTGTCTCAGAAATACTACATATGCTTACATGTCCGTATTGTGCATACAGAATCCAGAATGTGCCTGTTTTTAAAGAAGTGAAGGTAAATCTTCTGAATAACGTGTGTCCAGATAAGGACAGTTCCAAGTCAACTCAAAGTGAAATGGATTCAGCAACAACCATTGCAGCTGCAACAGCAGCAGCTATTGCTTCCACAGCCCCACTTTTGAAAGTGAGTGATAAATTTCATCAGTTTGGAGTAGCTAAATAAAACATAATAAAATCCTATGAGTGGGACGTATCAAGCAGATTAAGCAAATGTTTAAATGTACATGCTAAATTGTCATGCTTTGTCTTTTCTTTTTAAAATTGTATAATCGGTCTGTGGGAATATTAAGAACTTTGTTGCTATGTCCCAGCAAGAATCAGATTAAGAAGGTGTATCATGGGGATTGGTTTAATGTTTATGGATGTAAACTCGCTTATCCAACTACCCACTTTGATCCTTTCAGACAGTAGTGTACACCTTAAAACTTTACAAATTCATAAATACCATTTTAAAGATTATAATCGCAGGTTTCTTTGTTATATTTCCTTTACTCCTGCCAAAAGATTTCTCAGGCATAATCTTCATGTTTTCTCACTCAGGTCCAGAGTGACTTGGAAGCAAAAGTGAATTCGGTTTCCAAAATGCTAAATAAGTTGCAAGAGACAGATAAACAGCTGCAGCGTGTTGCTGAGCAGCAAGCCAGTCTGAAAGCTCAACAGCTTGAGGGGTCTTCTAGCAATCAGAGGGTTGGCAAACTTGAAAAGCAGATGAATGTCTTCATGGAACAACGAATTCAACATCTGGAAAATTTGCAGCAACAACAAATGAATATTCAGGTAGGAAAATAAAATATAGAACTCTGCTATTTTATTTTATAATAATAATCTCTTTATTATTGGGGATAAATGTTGTCCAGCAGAACCATGGATGGGGAAATGGTTCATTG
This sequence comes from Protobothrops mucrosquamatus, assembly GCF_001527695.2. Classification (NCBI taxonomy): domain Eukaryota; kingdom Metazoa; phylum Chordata; class Lepidosauria; order Squamata; family Viperidae; genus Protobothrops; species Protobothrops mucrosquamatus. The sequence continues at coordinate 309,274 of NW_015387491.1, read as the reverse complement.
TGATTTGTCATCCCTTCATTGAAACTGTATTGATATCTTTATATCCTATAACTATTAAAAAATAGGATTCTCAGCTTAATTGTGAAACGTTATTTTTTTTGTGCAGAAAAGAGCAGCTCATCTCCAAGTTCAAGGAAGAATTTAAATTGTGTAGCATGTTCATATCATATAATACCATAGAATCACAGAGCTGAAAGGGCCATTTAGGCCTCAAATCCATTCAATCCCCTGCCTGGTGCAGGAATCCAAATGAAAGCTTCTTAAGGAGGCTCCAGTCTTGCCTCTGCTTGAACACTTGCAGAAGTGGACACAGTGCTACAGGAAGGGTCTTACCAAACGGGAACAGAGTAGAATAATTATTTCCTGGTATTTGGAAATTATATATCTGTTGATGCAACCTAAAATAGTATTTGCCTTCTTTACAACCACATCCCACTGCTGGTTTACACTTTACTTAGTTAACAATCAACTGCTGTAGTTACTCCTATCAAGCCAGCAATCCCCCATCTCCGTGGTGTCGAACCTATGGCATGCGTGCCACAAGTGGCACGCAGAGCCCTCTCTGTGGGCATGCGTGCCGTCGCCCCAGTCCTAGGCCTTCAGCTGGGTTTTATAAAACCTTTTCGCTTTAGGCCTCCGCCACTGTGTGCAAAAAAAAAAAAGGTTCAATCAATCAATTTCAACTTCTCGCGGGAAAAAAAAGATCTCGCAAAGTTGGAATTGATGGATTGAACTTTTTAGTCCCACCCAGTCTGCCGTTACCCCCGCAGCCACGCCCACCCAATGGGCCACACCCACCCAATGGGTTACCCCACCTGGCACCCGACGATACTTAAGTGGGTTTTGGGTTGCAGTTTGGGTACTCGGTCTCTAAAAGGTTCGCCATCACTGCTCTTATACCTTTGCATTTCATTTCCTGAGGGAAGAATTTTGCATCTATTTGTTAAATATCATTCTGCTATTCACCCCATTCCTATCAAGTTCATTTTAAATGTTATTTGTGTCTTTTAGAGCAGGGGTTCCCAACCTGTGTGCCACAGCTCACTACCAGGTGGCTGGCCGGTGTGCGCGTATGCGCGCAGAGGCCCACTCGCACAAGTGTCGCCACGAGCGTCGCAGCTGTTTGTGGCCTCACTCTCATGAGCATTGCCACAGGCGCTCGCAGCCCCACACACGTGAGCAACAGGGGTTTGTGTGCATTTGCACAATCATGCGTTTACCCTTCCCACAAAAGCATCTCTTCTTTCCCCTCTCCCCCCGCTCCGGGCCACCAACTCCAAAAGGTTGGAACTCTGTTTCAAGAGTATTAGCCCTCCTACCAAATTTCGTATGACCTGCAGATTTGATAAGCATCCCGTTTAACCTTTCATCTAAATCATTAGTGAAAATAATCAAGAGTAGAAGACACAGGACCCTCCTGATACCTCCCTCCATTGTGATGAAAAGCAATTCCCAGCAATCTGTGTGGATGCTGGCATGGTAATAGAAATAGCCTTAGTAGGAAGGGGAAAAGTCAAAATCCAATTGAGACCTGTGACTGAAATTGGATGATGTAGACTGAAGCAAGCAAGAAATGTTTATCAAAGCAGTGACTTCTGCAGTAGGCCTGAGATCCAGCGTGTTTGTGTATATTTCTGATATTCTTTATATGTACGGTTTGTTCTTTCTGTACATTTAATCATATTTCCATATGGGGAATTATCAGCTTGTGCAGAGCTAGCTTGTGCTGACCATGCACTTCTTGTTTTAATTATAACCTTTTAATAGATTGTCATTATACTTGAGTGTTTTCAAAAGCTTTGTCCCCTCATTTTCTTTTACCTGTGGCTAAACACCTATGCCTTTCAATTGTTCATGAATTAATTATCTTTCGGCTGACACAGTTGTGTATTATACAACCATAGTTCATGGTTGTTAAAAATATTGTTTAAAGCCTCACAAGGCATTTCAACAATGCGTTTTTGGTTTTTGGGAGTGATGTTTGCTATGTTCTTATTTTGTACTGATCAACAACTGTAAGATACATTGATTAATTATTATTTACAACTTTAAAGGCAGACTAAAATGAACATTGTTTTGTAAAGGCAATGATCATCCAATTCTTCTATGAAAAAATGTAGGGTTAGAAAGGAGAGCATTCCGCTTTGTATATAGCCAATTTCTGTTGGTTTGTATAGAACAGCAAAAGAGAGAAGAGTGAGAGTTTGTGGAGGCAGGTGGGATTTTCTTTAGGGATGAAAACAAAGTTGGAACACTTGAGGATTGGTGCAGGAGTGGCTCTGCTTTAGGGTCCCTTCTGCACCTTATACTGCTTTCCTGGAGGAAGGTTTAATCATATGCTACCCAATAGTCCAGGCTTAGATGACACCAGTTTGTGGTTAAGATAAGACAATCAATATTGAGCCATTGTTACAGAAGTCTGTGCAGGTTGTCTTTGCTTAACAACCCCAACTGGGACTGATATTTCTCTTTTGAAACCTTAATTTCTTCTTCATAGTCGCAGCTAATTAGCTGTGCGCTGAATTCAGGTGGTTTCCAAACTGTTAAGGCAGCACCTGTCAAAGAATTTCCAAAACATGCTGTGAAGGCTGGGAAGCTGCTTGGTAACCAAACCACACCTCAAGAGGACTTATTTCTGTCTAGGGCAGCAAATACACAAGGTGAAACATATTTGATTTATTTACATTTAAACTTAAGGTAAACATAGAGTTGTATATCAGTTTATTTTTCAAAAATTAACATAATAGCAAGTAAGTTAGAATTGTCTGATAGTTCAAACAAACAAAAGAAAGCCTAACTCTTGCTTCGATAGTCCATTTACCACCTTTAACTCAGGTTTCAGTTTTAGAATAGCCAAAACACAGTTTATTAGTGTGCCATCTTTATATTTGCATAAGCTTCTTTTGACAGAACAATGGATTTCCTTACTTTGATAGTTGACTCATGGACGCCAAACAGGTTTTTTTTTTGTTTTGTTTTCAAGATCGCATGTATTGTTGTGATGTCTGGAAATAAGCCCCTAAGAAGAGAGGAAATAGAGTTAAATAACTGAATCAACAAATAATCTGCATGAATTCTACCTGTCATGTGTTAAACTTCCAAATCAGAATGAAATTGGCAAAGGCTGGAAAATATGGAAAGACAGAAACTAGATAAACTCCCTTCCTTCATTTCATTTTTTCATTTCATTTTATTTGATTTATATCCCGCCCTTCTCCCAACGGGACTCAGGGCGGCTCACAACATATTTAAAACAAAGCATACCCACAATCCCCGCCTAATAAAACCAAATTAAAACCAAATATTTTAGAGTTGTGGTATTAAAATTTTCTAAAAAACCCAATTTAAAATCCTCCCTAGGCCAGGCCCGCTTGTTGGAAAA
>NW_015387491.1:285194-305772 GCF_001527695.2 Protobothrops mucrosquamatus | reverse complement strand
CGGCCGCATTCTGGACCATTTGGAGCCTCCGGGTGCTCCTCAGAGGGAGCCCCATGTAGAGGGCATTACAGTAGTCCAGGCGGGAGGTGACGAGAGCATGAGTGACTGTGCGCAAGGCGTCCCGGTCCAGAAAAGGCCGCAACTGGTGAATCAGGCGAACCTGATAAAACGCCCCCCTGGTCACGGCCGACAAATGGTCCTCTCTTTTCTACTGATTATTAACAGTTTCCAGATTTTGGAAACTTTGGATCACCTTGTTCAGGCTGAATGTGTTCCTTCAATCAGGTGTAGAGCTTTGTCCCTTGCTTACTGTATCTCCAGATTCCTAATTTCACCTTCCAAAGATCTGATACATGTTTTGATTAGTTGAGAGAATCATGACATTTTGATTAGTTGAGAGAATCATGATTAACGCATAATTCTTATGGCTTGAAAATAAGGTATTCTATTTTTGTTACTTATAATGTGTATGTTCATATTCCCATATTCCAGTCTGTTCATGGCAGTTGGAGAGACAGGGTATTCATACACAGAAATCCCCTTTGAAGACGCCAGCACCACGGAGATATGCTCCTATGCCTGTATCTAAAGATGCTCAAATTTCACAGAAAATGGCAAAGAAAGAGCTGTCTTTTGGAGAGAAAGAAAATGTGTCTTGTGGTAAAACTCTAGGTAAGGAAAATGTAGATGTAAAGCCTGTTGCAATGTTTCTTTTTATTTGGTTAATTGTTATTTAGCATGTTAATTATAGAATAATAATGTATTATAATGTCCCTTGGGTGTACTAGCCTTTGAGAGGAAAAACACTATTGCTCCTCTTCAAACCTCCAATTTCTTCTTCTGGATCAGTGGTAGATAACCTTTGGGGCTATATTTGCAATTTTGAGAATAATCTTGTGCTCATTATCATAAAATGTCACATAAGGAACTTTTCTATTTCTAAAACGATGAGGAAGCAGAGGGATTATATGTCCATTCACAATATTCTGATACCATCCCACTTGGTTGGATTCATGGTGGATATTATAATATAAATAAGAATTAAAATAAAATGAAAGAATGCTAAATTAAATTAGCTGCTGACTCTGCAGGTAAATTATCTGCATTCTAATCGCCTGGTCAAATAAAACAACTTTCCCCCATTTTTCTATTACTAGTTTTACCTGGGCAGATGGCACATTCCCATGCTGTAGTGACCTCTCACTTATCATCATGGAACATATCTGGGCCTTAGATACATTGTTTTTTTTAAAAAAATGATGTTAGAAATTAGAAGTATATTAGCTTCTCACTTAATTTTTAAAATGATGACTGGGAATGCATCTTTACTGAATACAATGGATGATGGAGTTGTGCTTCAGCCTGTATTCTTAATACCACTGTATTAATTCCAAGAAACAAAAACTGTTACTTTACTCCCAAACTGACATCTGTTATGTAATTTAATATTCCATAAGGTACTGAAAACTGAAACATTGCTATCACTATTAACAAAACCTCGGTTCTGAGCTTATAAAGAGCAAGTGCTTAGCCTGTAAATTAGGATTCAAAAAAGTTTTGTCTGTCTTTTACAAGAAGTATCTTATAGAATTCCTTGTTCTCTTTTTCTCCAGTTCAGAAAAAGGCGTTACCAAGGTACTTTATGAGCTGTTCCTGGCATATTTATTTGCATGCCAGTTCTCCCCTCTGTTTATCTTTCATTCTTACCTTTTCCTTCTCTTTGTGGCAAATTTGCATAGTCCTCTGGATGTAAGCACTAGAGCTCACAAGTCCAGCAAACCCCTTTTTTTCTTCTAAGACATTTTTACTTAGCCAAAATTTCCTTTTCCAGTTCAGTCTATTCTCTTTGTATCCCAAAATGCTCAATTAACACTGCTGTGTATTGCTTGTTTGCATCTTCATTGCCCTAGGATTTCTTCAACTCTTCCTTCCTTCCTTCCGTCAATCATTATTTAAGTTTCTCAGAACACCCACTTTTACTTCTTACATAATCCTCAAATCTAGACACCCTCATATCCTATGTAAAATTCTCAGATTATTCTTCTGTTTATTGTGTAAATACTGCACATCTTCTAACTGTCTTCTTAACTGTTGCTTCCTTCTCTTTACTATTGCCATTCACCCCTTCTCCTTGTATTAAAAGAAATCTTATAGTGGACCTGCCAAGATAGTTAATTACAATGAAGTTTAACCCTATAAATTACTGTAGCCTCAAGCTTTAGCTTGACCTTTTGAACAAGCATTTTCAACTATTTTCAGTTGTGTCTTTCATCTTTAAATTATCTTAACTTTTAATATGTCAGTGTTAGGAACCTTTTATCCGTGGTATTAAACTGTGCTATTGAAGCTCCTTTGCTAGGCTTACTTATACAATGGGAACCACATGGAGATGTCTTTTCTAGGCTTTCTTCTTTGTAATTGGTTAGAAAATGAATTATGTGCATTCTGTTTAAATCCCATTAATTCATATGCAGTGCATTTTATGCCTTGTTCTATATTTGCACATGGTGATTATTACATAAACTCTTAATTTACAATTTAACATGTGATATTTTTTCAAATTACTGTGTATTGGCTAGAACATTTTTTTCCAGCATTGTATTAAATTATAGCATGCTTTTTACAGAGGCAATACAGTAAAATATGCTGAAGATGATTAAATGCATGCCAAGATATAAATTCTAAAAGTGAAAACGCCTGCCAAGATAAGATTTTAAAACTGGAAATGCTAATTCTCTCAGAATACAATAAATACTTCTTATTGAAAATGCATAGTCTGTGTGTCCTCCACCTCCGAATCTTTTAAATACATTGCAATATATGGTTGTTGTTTTTCCTCCACTAGGTGGAGGGAAATTTCTGGAGCAAATCCTGAAAGCACACGAAACTCCATTAAATCCGAGCACATCCTCAGAGGCAAGCAACCGGACAGTGCCATGGCATTTGGGGAGCGAGCAGTAAGTATTTCTTTAGTTCAGTGTTCCTCATCCTCAGCAGCTTAAGATGTGGAGAAAGAATACATATAGGTATCTGAGTTTATGTACGCCAAATAGGGCAAACTGAATTAATATGCTGTCATCTGTATAGGATGGTATTACAGTATGTAGCCTGGTAATTTTTGAAAGAGCAAAATATCTGGAGGGCAGTTGGTTGGATGTAACTGATTTAGAAAATCTCAGAAGATAAAATATTATTTGTAATCTCAGTGGGCATTAATGATAATTTAAAAATATTATTTTTAGCAGATCCAGCATTCCTCAGACAGCATTCTCTATATTTAAAAGCGCAAGTGAAGATCTTGATTCCATTGGGAAAACTGTGAAAAAAGCAGATGATGTGCTTCATGATCTTGGGCAATTGAAAAAAGAAATGCATAATATCCTGCAGGTAAAAATGCTTGTGTGTTGTGTATTTAAGTAGAGACTGGACAGCCATATGTTTGAAATGGTATAGGGTTTCCTGCCTGAGCAGGGGGTTGGACTAGATGACCTCCAAGGTCCCTTCCAACTGTATTATTATTATTATTATTATTATTATTATTAATAATAATAATAATAATAATAGGAAAAGAATCTTGACATGCATAGATATTTATTGTGACTTAAAATATTGCTTCATAAACATCTTTAAACTTCCTCATAAGCACACAAACTTACACACAAGTGCTATTTAGTAAGAAATCGCTTCGGTCAAGACCTTGAAAAATTTTGATATGTGAAAAAAGGGAACTTCAGCTTTTACAGATATTGATGAACTTCAGCTTTGGTGAGCAAGTTGGTGAGCTTGCTCCCTCATTAGCCATGCTGAAATTATTGGAGGTGTGGTTTAATTTCTAGAGCCAAAGGTTCTCCCTTCTGGTTCAGAGGCAGTTTCCTGAGGGTGATAGTTTGCATTCTGAAGAAAAGAGAAAATCTCTATAATTCATAAAGGGGTGATGTAGACAGCAGGTATCAAGAAAACTGCAGTGACCTGTCCAAATAGTCCAGAATCAGACATGATTGAAGAGAAAAAAAATAGCTAGGACTGCTCTGCATGTTCTTAGAGATTACTATCTGGGTTCGCACATTGTAGTAACCTCATTATAGTTTGCTTGGTTTTAACTTTGTACAATGGACGTAGCCACCATGGATTCCCCCCCTCTTAATTTTGCCTTTATTCAGCTTATATGACTATCCACTAAACAGGTGACTTAGGACAGTGTATACAGTTATAAGCAAAAATACATTAATACATATTGCACCACAGGCAATTCAGGCAACCAGAAACAAAATAGGCTCACAAAACATCCTGATCCAGGCTTGGTAGGAAAACCAGGTCCTTAGAGAGCCTGGGCAGGGCCATCTAGATCTTGGAGGGAAAGCTATTCCACAGGGCAGGCATAGCAACAGAGAAGATCTGTTTCCTGATCCCTCCCAGATAACACTGCTTAAGTAAAGGGACTGGAGTATGCTAACCCTATCAGATCTTATTGGGCCGCCAGAGGTAATTAAAGCAAATGGTTCCAGAAATGGGCAGGTCCTGTGCCATGAAGGGTTTCATGGGTGACATGCACTACCTTAAATAGCACCCTAACGCCTAATGGCAACCAGTGCAGCTTGTGAAATAACAATGTTAACAGTGGGCATAGTGTGCTCATGACTGCATTCTAGGGCACCATAGTATTCTAGACCAGATGTACTGTAGCTTCTGAGTAGTTTTAAAATGTGTTTAGAAATTGAGCATGTTATGTCAGACTTAGCATCCAAAAGGATAAAGAGCAGTTTATAAGTATCCTAAATAAACAGATATAACCCCGCAGTGAAAGAACATTATATAGTTTTCAGAGGAATATAAATTGTGTAAATAATAGTCTTCCACTGTAGTATGTCTGTGTAGAGACCTTTCTATAATGCATTTTTTATACTTACAGGATGCAAAGGACTGGAAATCAGACATGAACAATTTCGTGAAGGTTCTGTTTCAGTTTATTTCTTAAACCATATATCCAATGGGTTTTAATTTGAAGGCACTCATGCTGCCTCAATAAAATGCACTAAAATGAACAATACGATAGTATCATCATGTGCTTGATTTTTTATTCCTGCAATTAAATTATTAGTCATGATGGGTATATGTTATTTCCTATATAAAAAGCATTAGATATGTCTCTCAATTCTACTTCCTGTGAACATAGGAAGGAAAAGTGCTATTGTTCTCATGCTTGCTAATCAAATTTCTTTGATTATCTACTTTGAGTATAAAATGGTGAGCTAGATAGGCCTCTGATTTTATCTAGCAGGGTTTTTGTGTTTTAATTTTTAAAGGATTTAAGAACATGAAACTGTTGAAATTCACTATATTGGTAGGTTATGTTGAAGTTTAAAAACCTGGACTGGATTTCAAATATTTCACTTGTATCTGCCAACTATGAATCGCTTCTTAGATACCTCAGAATTTTGCTCCTTTCAACCAGTGCAAGGCTGGCAGGCCAGAGACACTAGCAAAACAAATATCAACACATCAAACTACTGTTAGTCTAATATCCATCCTATGTACAGTAATTAAGACATAGGTTCTTCTGCTTCAAATTCACCCACATACTACTACTCTGTACCAAAAGAGGACTAATACTCTAGAAGGCTTTGCAGCTGGTTTTGTTTTAGTGTCTCTTTCTGTAGATAGTTTTCATAGTTTTCTTCATTAAAATATCTGTTCAGGGGCATCAATTATCTTTTTCCTTAAACTGCAGACAACCTCATACCCAAAAGAAGCTGGCCAAATGAAGGACCACCTCTCTTCTCATCAACCTGTCCCCTCATCAGAGGTCCTTCTCAAAATGCCCTCACAAACTGAGGTATGACAGGGAGCAACCAGGTAATGGGCTCAATCACAGTTCCTTGTTATGGATCCCTAAGGTTCATCTGATAGCCACACTGCTGTTTGGGGTGGGATGCAGGCATAAGTCCCTGATTTTCCTACATCTTTGAAGATGCTTTACCTTTAAGTTAGATGGTAATGTCTACAGAGATTCTCAATCTCCAGGTCACGGTTGTCCCAAAGGTGCTTTTTCAGCAGGCAACTGGACTTTCTTGTTTTTCTTTGAAGACGTTTCACTTCTCATCCAAGAAGCTTTTTCAGCTCTGGCTGGATGGTAGGGAATGGAATTAGATGGTAATGATTGAGTAATTCTTTCAAAGCCCATGTAACTCAAACAAAAGTTAATTTTCAGGTAGAACATATAGTAATAGACTTCTGATGTTTCTTGTGGGTTAGTGTACTTCTATTCAAATGCTTCAGAAACATTTATATATGTTTTCATGTCCATAGATAATTTGTCATGTAATAAAAATAATATTATTAATTTTATAACTGCTCTATATTCCAGGAGGTTCCTATTAGCAATCTCCTTGAGTGCTTCCCTCAGTTTAGCTCTGTGCTAGTATCAAAAGCAGCTCTTCTTTTTATTTTACTGATAGAAGAGTTGTGCAATATTATGTGGCAATATAGAGAGGGCCATGTTATAGGCAGGATAAGAAGCAACGGATGGAAACTAATCAAGGAGAGAAGCAACCTAGAACTAAGGAGAAACTTCCTGACAGTCGGAACAATTAACCAGTGGAACAACCTGCCTCCAGAAGCGGTGAATGCTCCAACACTGGAAGTTTTTAAGAAGAGACTGGGCAGCCATTTGTCCGAAATGGTATAGGGTTTCCTGCCTGAGCAGGGGGTTGGACTAGATGACCTCCAAGGTCCCTTCCAACTTTATTATTATTAGTATTACCTCTGACTGTGAATGTCCTCTACTCACAGAGCAGGCTAGAATCAATCATTAGTTTAGTTTTAAATACAAAAAAAATACTTTGCACAAGGCAAGGCACTTAGCTTAGCCTTCTAGATTTTTATTGCATTTTGCTGTTTCCACTAACTTTATTACACCTCAAGATCAAGTAATATATTGCAAGTTGTAAACATTAAAACAAAGAATTAAAATAATATTCAGTTCTTTTCAAATTGCGTATAATTTAATGGTTACTATTCTTTCTTTTGCTTTTTTCATATTTTCCCCAAAAGTAAGCCCTTCTTCAATAATTAAAAATTGAACTTCTTGCATAAAAAGAGAAGTCAGTATTGAACAAGTTCTCTGTGCTTGCAGAATGGATTTTTGCCTCCTCGTGTGCTTCTTTTTTCAGATATGCCACAAAATCTGCCAATTCTTCGGAGCAAATTCTAAAAGCATAGAAGAAACTGTGCGTGCAGCTGATTTACCATCTTAATTTGTAGGAACCGTTTATAGATGAAATTCAATATATCTTAGGTTGTTAGCTTTTAGTGTCATTTTTAAAATTTCTTTGGATTTCAGCAAAAAGACCTTTTTGAACTTCACCAACTTTCCAAGTCATCCATTCTTCAGTCAAGCAAGGCATCCAAATCTATCCTGAGAGACGCTGAAAAGATCCTAAGAACAGTCCGCAAGAATAAAAGGCTTCTTGAAGAAAACCTGGAAGCCATTATTCGTGCCAAGGATGCTGATGCTTTGCATGCCTTCATAGATGAGTTGACAGCAGATAGGTAGAGAGTTCTGTATTTTGAGTTTGCATTTTCTTTGTTCTAGCAATATCATTTCCCTCTTCAGAATTACAACCATTTAAAACGGACTAATATGAATTTTGTTTCTATCCTTTGTAAGGGAGGGCCAAAATAGTGGACAAATATAAAATCACACATCACCTGTATAGTAAAATTAACCCCCAAAAAACCCTCACTCATACCATTAACATGAATTAAAAGAGCTTCTCAACCAACTCTTAAAATCTATGTCTAGGAAAATATTTAGAAACATTTTGATCTAAAGATGAAAAGCGTAGAGCCTTGGCATCCCTGACTTTCTGAAGATAGGTTTGTCACATAAAGATAAGTTTGTCACATTTCCAATTATAGATCAGTGGGATTAAAAGCTCCTGAGATCCAAGAAGGTATGATATCCATCCAAGATTGTTTTTAACTATGTTAAAATGAATGGAAGGGAGATAAGTGAGAGTCCTGAAAATAGAAGCAGGCAATTGTTTTCTATATTTTGGATGGTCAGGGATTACAGTAAATATGAGCATGATATGATACAAGTAATAAGATGGGATCCTTATATTGGGTGGTTGTAGTTGTTTTATTTATCTCTGACAACTTGTAAGAAATCTTAAATTTGTTTATCAGCAGATTGCAGAGAAATTTCAGGACCAAGATTTTATTGATGAGGGGGCAGGTAGGAGAACTAAAAAAAAAAAAAGTTCAGGGCCTCATGGTGACCACTCTTGTCCGTCTGTATAGTTTAAGTGTACACACACACACACACAAACACAAATGGGCAGCATTTCTAGCTCTCTCTGTCTTTCCACTGTATGAGCTTCAAACTCTTTTTTAAAGCAAAGTTTTTCATTTTTGACGATATGATCCTCTAATTTTCTACTGCTGTTCCTCTCTTCTAGAGATGTCCTAGAGGAAATACGGATCAGGAAAACTGTAGACGATTGGATTAAGACAATCAGCATGGAAATTCAGGTGTGGCAGCAGAGTGGTTTGTGGCAAAATACAACTCTGCCAAATGATTCTCTAATTCTTTCCCAGAGAAAGACATTTCACATCCCAATATTGAATTTCTTTGGAATTTCTGCAAATGGTAACAGACATGGCTATCTCTAGTTTTTTAATTCAAGGCGCTATAACTTCAAAGTTCTTACCACTTGATTGTGCAAAGTTTATTGTAGAACTGTCCGTTATCTGTGAATATAGGGCTCCTCCAAATGTAGCAAGTTATACAAATTGTGGAAAATAACTTCTCCATTTCCCTTTCTTTGGATCGATTTTGAGTGCTTTAATATATAGTTGAAGGAAATACCTACTTTTGGAGAAAGGCAAGGATTGATTAGCAATCTTGGGGGTTCACTAAATCATTAGACAACTGTCCAGATTGTTCTTTTCTTTTAAAATAGCAACATTTTGCATAGTAGCAGAAGTTAGCAAAGTTCTAGAAGTGCTGCTTATTTGCATAGCCTTTATGACAATTTAGACTGCAGAAAATTGGAAGAATGATAGGACAGAAGCAAATAAAAGGAATGTATTTCCTTTTTGAGACTTCAACATTTTTTTAAAAAAAATCTGTACAAATTTATTTTATGTCATTGCTGATATTAGGCACGAGCCCTTAAATCTTGTATATTGCATCATAATACCAATTGCCTTCCCTCCTATTGATACTGTCAGCACTAATGCTCACACATTAAAACTCCATCAACCTTTATGTTAATCTAAAAGCTATCATTTTATTTCTGCTTTTCTGCTTTGTTTTTAGGATGAAATGGCAAGGAAGGACTACCTCAAAGCACAACAGGCCACCAGGACAGCCAGCAGAGAAACATATGCAAAATCTCATTATGGTCAAAGAATCCCCCCAAAAAGACTTTTGCCTACAGCAAAGCTGTCTCCAAAACTGCCAGACAAAGTGAGAATGCATTATGTGGGAGCTGTTAGGGGCTAAATCTAGTTCAGGCTGGAATCAGCAGAGGCCCTCTGATCAGGAACTGCATGAAGAGGAGGAATTTGTCCCTTGCTTATTTAGTACAGGTAGTCCTTGGGTTACGACAGCAATTGGGACTGTCCCTAAGCAATGTGGTTGTAAAACATGATGTCATGCGACAACATCTCTTGGCAACAGCAATCCCACAATGCTGGTTACCATCATAATTGTTAAGTGGAATGATCAGTCTATTTTAACAGAGAGAGACAGAATTACAAAAAAATTTTTCCAGAAAAACACATTTTTTTAAAAGATCACATGAGATCAGTGAGGCGAGATCTCATGCTACTGATCTCATGTGATTTCATGGTACTTAGGCCTCTGTTCTCTGAAACAGAATGGAAAGGAAGCTGGGGGACGCTTCCATGTGCCTCTGGAGGCTGGATTAGGATATTGGAGACCTTTCCCAGGCTGCTGCTGCCCGGATCTCAGGCCAGGGGACACTGCTGTGTGCCTCTGGGGGCTGGATCAGGGGGTTGGAGGGCCTCCAATGCCCCGATTCAGCCTCTGGAGGCACGTGGAAGCATCCCCCGGCCTGAGATCCGGGCGGCAGCAGGAACTGTGGCAGAGAGGCGACGGATCTTTTGAAGGTGAGTCTGGCACGGCAGGAAGGGAGGGGGAATCATGAGGTATCAGTGGATTGGGGAGGCCTTGGGGGCCTGCTCCATCACTAGGCCCTACATGGCCTTTTCCCCCCCCCGAGATACCTCGTGTTCATTTAATGAGCCATGTGGTCTTAACGAGCAAGGGAGTGATCTCGTTCGAGGTACGAGATTCACTCCCATGAGTTTTCGAGTTACGAGAGGACTGGGCAGGCTCCATTACACTTGTAACTCGAGGACTACCTGTACACGTACTGTAATAAATAAATTTGGCCTTCTATCTCCTAACTCTAGATTTAGGTGGTTGAAATATAAATGATTCTTATTTAACCATCTACCTATCTGAAGTCCAATTTCAGAATGATTTTTCTTTTATAAGCAGGGTTCTCTGAAAACAAGGTTGGAAGCACAAAACGAAGAGTATCTTTCTCAGGTTTATGGCAGGCCACCGTACCAAGGTCATAGAAGTACACTGAAGAAATCTCCATATCTGCGCTTCAATTCTCCACCTCCCAAATCAAAACCTCCACGACCAAAAGTAATAGAAAGTGTTAAAGGCAGGTAGTGTTTTATTTTTTTTCCCTTAAGAACATTTCAAACAGCTTGTCTTTCTATTCTAGGATATGCTTTATTCCACCTTGATTTTGTGGAAATTCTGTAGAGCAGGGGTGTCAAACTGCTGGCCCGCGGGCCGGTTTCATCATACCGGAGCCACGCCCACCCCATTGCCGGCAATGGCGAAAAAGCTCCGATATGTCGTGCGACATCACGTGACGTCGCGAGTTTGACATGCCTGCTGTAGAGTAATATAGCTATTTCTAATAAATAACATATTCATGGCATTAATTATCTTTACCACCATACATGCATTAAAAATGGACGCTAATGTAAAGAATTAGGAAAATCTCTTCATTGTTATAGAAATGACTAGTTATACTACTACTCTGTTTCCCCGAAAATAAGACCAGGTCTTATTTTTTTTGCCTCCAAAAGAGGCACCGGGTCTTATTTTCAGGGGGTGTCTTTTCCACGCACCGACAGCACCGACAGCACCGCCCAGCCAGTCAACTTCTGTGGCCGAAGGAGCAGCTTCATTCTGCAACTCAGAACGGAGCTCCGGCCTGCATTTCGCAGTCAGGCTTTCCGGAAGGCTTCTGCAGCCGATAACAGAGCAATGGATTCAATCCATAGCTTGGTTCTTGGCTACAGTGGCCTTCCGGAAAGGCTTAACTGCGAAATGCCTGGGGACACCGCAGAAGAAGTGGGCCGGCAAGGAGAGGCCTGGCTGCAAGGTAAGTAGGTGTGGGGTGCGTGGGGCAGCTCCACCCACCATCCCTCCCTAGCTTGATTTTTAGGTATGTGCCTTGCCCCAAAACTAGGGCTTATTTTTGGGTTAAGGTTTATATTAGGCCCACCCCCAAAATCAAACTAGGGCTTATTTTCAGGGTAGGTCTTACTTTCGGGAAAACATGGTATGTAAAAATAAAAATTTGAGGTGTAATGCTATTATCTTATTCTACTGCACCAAAGGGAGTCGGAAGTCAACGACTTTTCTTTTTTCCCTTTTCTCAACACTTTTCCCTTCCCTTCTCCCTCCCTTATTTTCCTATTTTCTTTTGTATTTTTGTATTTTATATTATAAACTGATAAAAAAGTTAATTAAGAATTAGGAAACTCTCTTGAGCCAGCCGTCCTCCTGTCTCTTCCGAAGAAGGGCAGTCTTTGATTTCTGTAAAATGGAGGATTTCCTGCCAGAGTAGGTCATAGGAGAGGGTTAGTCCCTCTACCATCAGTGTTTCTCAACCTTGACAATTTTAAGGCATGTGGACTTCAACTCCCAGAATTCCACAGCCAGCATTGCTGGCTGTGGAATTCTGGGAGTTGAAGTCCACATGCCTTAAAATTGTCAAGGTTGAGAAACACGGCTCTACCATCCTCCTTCCTGCAGAGATAACTGAGCGAATCAAATTCTAACAGCGTTGTCATTCCACGCTAAGAATGTTTGGGATGCATATGCAGAACCAGCTGCCATGGAACGAACTACCCCCAGAGATCCGGGTGATCCCGGATCTCCCCTCCTTCCGCCGCGCCCTAAAGACATGGCTCTTCCAACAAGCGGGATTGGCCTAGGGAATTTTAGTGGGGGTTTTAAGAGAAATTTTAATCATATAGGCCATAGCAAATATTTCTTTTTAATTCGGTTTTAAATTAGGTATTTATTGTAGCATTGGTTTTATAAGGCTGTCAGCCGCCCTGAGTCCGGTAAGGAGAAGGGCGGGATATAAATCGAATAAATAAATAAATAAATAAATGCCTTGCTTGCCTTATGCAAAGGGGCAGGGTTCACAGCTCTGCCTCTTGGACTTCTAAGGAATGTAAGACACTGCTTGTGTCACCAGAAGAGGCTCTACCCGGGGTTTTTGTTTTGTTTATTTGGAGAAATTAAAAGGTGGAAACGGAAATGAGACCCCTCTGGTAGTCAGATATTTCCATTCCCACATTTAAAATCCCTCCATAACATGAGCCAAAATTCTGTAGCTAATTTTTAGTATCAAAATTGCTGAATTTCAGTGACACAATTTGGGGTTCTTTGGGGGAGGAGGTAAGATACCTCTGAGGAGTCTCCCATTTCTATCACTACCTTTCATTTTTGAAAGGAAGAAGGCAGAGCGGGGCAGGCAGAGATCACCCTACTGAAACTTGACCACGTGAGCCAAATTTATCAGCAAGATCTCAGGGGCTGAGAAACTGCAGGTGGGGGCTAGGAGAGGGTTGCAGATTGCTACAAGAGACCCATATCTGCTTGAACACCAGCCAAACCTATTCGAAAAGCTTTTGTGTGTTTAAAAAAATATTTTTGGTTCATTTATCATACTAAACTATAATATGGTTTATTTGTCTAACTTTGTATGTTGTTTGAACACAGCATTAGGCTTTATAAACTACAGTGGTACCGTGGTACTCAACTGCTTTGAAACTCATCAAATTTGGTACTTAGTGCATTTTGACGTGGAAATTTTGTCCAGGTACTCATTGGTACTTGTCGTTGTTGGCTGTTTTGTAACCCACTATATTATTATGGGAAAAATTTGTTTGGTACTCATCATTTTTGGTACCCATCACACCTGCCAGAACCAATTAACGATGAGTACTGAGGTACCACTGTAGTTTATAGTGTAGAATGCTTTGTTAATAGCACAGTTGTGATTTCTTAAACAAACCATGGCTTACTTTAGAATTGTTTTTGCATAGTGTGTGAGTACATAATTAATCTAATTTCACCAGGTACAAAAGTAAAATCTATCAGGACACAGACCAGCCCCCATCTGGACAATAAAGTTATCAGTCCTAAGAAGGCAGAATCAGTGTCTGCTTTTCACCAGGAGCTGCAGTATCTTTTCAGCCCAACAAAAGAGATTCGTGAAACATCTGGTCCTCTTGAAGGTCATCTCATTCCAATGGCAATCCCATTAGGTATGAATGAAAAAGTGTCCTAAGTTACCCAAGCAACCCTTGTTTAACAAAAAGCCGGTCAGGTAACTGGAGATTCAGTGTTGTTTTTCTTCCGATTATCTTTAATGCCAAGATAAGTCTTAATTTGATACATCTCAGAGTCACTCTATGAGGGATTTGGACAGTCTCCAGACTAGGTAGGTAGGTAGGTAGGTAGGTAGGTAGGTAGGTAGGTAGGTAGATAGATAGATAGATAGATAGATAGATAGATAGATAGATAGATAGATAGATAGATAGATAGATAGATAGATAGATAGATAGATAGATAGATAGATAGATAGATAGATAGATAGATAGAATAGGTCTGTTCTTAAAGCTTGAGGTTCCCACAAATGAGGAAAAAACTCATGACTCCCGATTTGAAACATTATGAAATAGAATTGTGTACTTAATCTCCAGATATCTGTCTCCTGATACCTCAGATTTGATTAGCCTGGTAAGTTAAAAGAAGCTGAGGGACTGAAGTTTGAAGAATTTGAGCCATCCTTTTACTGAAATGATTGGCCTGCCTTAAAATATATGCATGGGTTAGTAGATCTCTCTAGGGCAGCATCCAGTTTGCAGCATTGGCTGATGAGATATCTCTCAGAGAAGGTGATAAGCAGATCATGAAGGAAAAAGCCCTCTTCCGTGGTACTCTCTGAATGTTACTTAATTTACCCCTCGTATGTTTAGCCATTGATAAAGCAAGATAATTGAATAGATAAGCTCCAAGGTATTTTCTGCTTTTTGACCATAAATTCTGATTTATGACTTTTCCTCCATGAACAAGAGAATATACTTTACTTTTGTATACCGAGTTGCAATTTTTCAATCTGTTTTGAATTTCCCATATTTTTTTTCTTTAGATATCTTTTTATCAGATTCATCATTTTTTTTTTTATTTTAGCTTTGCCTATAGTTTTGTACCTGGTTAGAATCCATTCAAGGTAATTTTCATTGCTTTCTTTTGTTTTGAACTTTCATAGGGCAAAAACAGATCAATCTCATCTCACCTCAGCCTTCAGAAATAAATATAGGTGAATTCCATCCTGTTACTGTGACAACTTCTGTTCTTCCCCCTTCCTCTCCCCCACCACCAAAGTCAAAGGTGAACAAGCCCAATGTCACAATAATAGAAGTGAAGTCAGAGAAAAAGGATCCTCCCAAGCTAACTATGCAGGTATGGAATAAAGAATAAGAAATATTTAGTGGCTTAATAGTCCCTTTGAAAAAAAGCATCTTCCTCTGTTTCTACCCCTCTCTGGTAGAAGAGCACAGTGCCCAATTTTGCATTTGGAGACCACAGAAAGAGCACACTATGAATATCAATTTCTGAAAGGGATATTGTAAGGGGGAGGGTAGGTGGGAACATTCATAAAATCAAATTAAGCTGACTTAGCTGAGATATTCTTAGTCTCTTCTGTTATTATTTAACCAGTTGTGTTTTCTAATACACATAATAGTCTTCTGAAGTCACACTTTAGAGTTACTGGAAGTCTGTTAATAGACTGATAATTTATCAAGATAATTAGTAATTTTTAGTGCTGGAATTGGCATGAGGGCAGATTCTTGCCTCTAAGAACAGGAATACCACAACTGCATTTGTTTAAATTTAAATTGATTGGTTTTTTTTTTTAAGAAAAATCCTTTATAAATAAATGTCCCTTCGGTTACTTAGATGGGATGATTCCCTTTTTTTTGTGGAGCAAATATTGCATCAAGAGCTCATCCTTGAGAGATGTCATCATCCTTTTTCATTCAGTTTTTGTTTCTGGAGAATATAGAACAAACCAACCATTTTTAATCTCCTCAGAGTTTCCTTTCTGCCACCTTTGCCACCGCCACGGGAGGGCGGTGTGTTTTTATTCTTGCAAACCACATAGAACCCTTGGATGATGATGAGAGGGAGCAGTGTTAACTTGGCAGTTGGACATCTGGCATGCTGGTTGAGAAATTCTGGGAATGAAGTCCACATATTTTACAATTGCTAAATTTGGAAAATATTGACTTAGAACGGGGGTAGGCAACCTTGGCTCTTTTATGACTCGTGGACTTCAACTCCCAGAATTCCTGAGCCAGCTGTGCACAGCTGGCTCAGGAATTCTGGGAGTTGAAGTCCACGAGTCATAAAAGAGCCAAGGTTGCCTACCCCTGACTTAGAAGTTGTGATTTGGATACAGTTTCCTCTTCTAAGGAAACATAAAGCTTATACTGGGTGGTTTTTGCTAGTTTTCATTGTTAACCATTTTGAGAGTCCTTCAGTTTTAAAAAAAAGGTTTTAAAAACGTTAAACATTAAAAAAGATATTCAAATTTATTAAGAAGAGATCTTATTAAGCAATGTTTTTGTGGCGTGTAATATGTTATTTTGCCCTCATATTATTTGCCTGTTATGATAACAATGTCAGCTTGATGGATGTCCATCCCATTTTCAGCATCCCAGAACAATTGTACTCTTTGCTTTTTACAAGTAGCTTATTAAAATTAATTAATACTTAGTCTTATTGATAGTGGCTGCACAGTTTTCCTTTTCAGCAGAGAAAACTGCAGCTTGAAGTTTCTTCTCTGAAATAAAAATAGCTGTCGGTTGGTGTTGAAAGACCTCTCCCATTTGGCTATTTTCTTTATTCTGGGTATGGTCTGCCTTGAAGAAGGTATTAATGATACTGGAATCTCTACTTTCTGTCTAAAGTACAGGTAGTCCTCGACTTACAACAGTTTACTTAATGACCATTCAAAGGTATAACAGCACTGGAAAAAGTGATTTTTGACAGTTTTTCACCATTACAGCCTTTGCAGCATCCCCATGATTATGTGATCAAAATTCAGATGCCTGGCAACTTGTTAATAATTATGATTGTTTTAGCATCTTAGGGTCATGTGATCACCTTTTGCAACCTTCTGACAAGCAAGTCAATGGGGAGGCCAGATTCACTTAACAACCAGGTTACTAAGTTAACAACTGCAGTGATTCACTTAACAACTGTGGCAAGAAAGGTTGTAAAATGGGGCAAAGCTCACTTAACAAATTCTCATTTAACAACAGAAATGTTGGTCATAAGTTGAGGACTGTCTGTATTAATAAATTACCAGCTATTTGTAATTTTTGTATCCATTGCCACAGGCTGTGCGTGTGGCCTAGAATGATACAAGGCGTGATTGAGATGTGGCTTGTATCCACTTCAGAAATGAAAATCTCAATTTGTGATATTTCTTTGCAGACACTACCTAATATTGATATTGATAGCATCTCAAGTGACACTACAAATGAAAACCAGGTGTCTTTACTACCTGGTCCTACAAAGGCACCAATACAGGTATTTGTTGGTTTCTAATAAGGTATCTTGATTTCCAGTAAGCAAACTTTGTCTAATATTGCAAAAGGGTCGCTGCTGAAGAGAGAATTTAACATTTATTTAATATGCTTCACCTCAATAGTAGTAACTGTGAGAGGGACCTCGGAGTCCTAGTGGACAATCACTTAAATATGAGCCAGCAGTGTGCTTCAGCTGCCAAAAAGGCCAACACAGTGCTAGGCTGCATTAACAGAGGGATAGAATCAAGATCACGTGAAGTATTAATACCACTTTACAATGCCTTGGTAAGGCCACACTTGGAATACTGCATCCAGTTTTGGTCACCACAATGTAAAAAAGATGTTGAGACTCTAGAAAGAGTACAGAGAAGAGCAACAAAGATGATCATGGGACTGGAGGCTAAAACATATAAGGAACAGTTGCTGAAATTGGGTATGTTTAGTTTAACGAAGAGAAGGACGAGGGGGGACATGATAGCAGTGTTCCAATATCTCTGAGGCTGCCACAAAGAAGAGGGAGTCAAGCTATTTTCCAAAGCGCCTGAGGGTAGGACAAGAAGCAACGGATGGAAACTAATCAAGGAGAGAAGCAACCTAGAACTAAGGAGAAACTTCCTGATAGAACAATTAACCAGTGGAACAACCTGCCTCCAGAAGCAGTGAACGCTCCAACACTGGAAGTTTTTAAGAAGAGACTGGACAGCCATTTGTCTGAAATGGTATAGTGTTACCTGCCTAAGCAGGGGGTTGGACTTGATGACCTCCAAGGTCCCTTCCAACTTTATTATTACTATTATTATTATTATTATTATTATTACTATTACTATTATTACTATTACTACTACTACTACTATTATTACTATTACTATTACTACTACTACTACTACTACTACTACTACTATTATTATTATTATTATTATTATTATTATTATTATTATTATTAATTTCGTATAAGAAAAGCCTTGGTATGGCCTAGTTTGAAAGACCCAGGTGATTACAGATTGATGTTGAGTATTTAATAAAAACAGCCATATGAGGAGCTATCCTGAATACAATTACATAATTGTAAACTAAGTAAACTTTTCTTTTAGACCGAAATGTTTTCAATAATAAATGTTACTCTCACATTCTCCAGAATTGATCTGCAATTCTAATTGTTGCTTCTGGGGAACAAATAACTAAAAAAAAAAAAAAACCTCTCGCCATGTGATAAACACATTTAAGATAAAAGCCATGTGAAAAACACTCTTTATTATATTCAGGAAAAATATGCATTCATTACAGAAAATATGCATTTACTTATTGAAACATTTTTCTTGTTTTTATTTTCATGCAGGACTTCTTTCTACTGTCATTCTTTATTTTCATTTCTTTCATTTTTTTCTATACACATTCATCACCTTATTAAAAATGCTCTGCCTTATATTAGAGAATTTCTGTTCATCCTATAATCCTTCACTCTCAGCTCTTCAGCATAAATAATGTTCAATTATGCATTTACATTTATTTCTTTTCCATGTGTATTCATGAATAATGCTTAAATCTTTATTAAAACAAACAAAACTTTTTCTAAGCAACCAGTTAGTATTCTCATTGGTCTTCATGTGGCCAAGTCACTTTGTTTGTACGGTGTCATCCTGTTCCCATCCATACATTCATGTCACATACCTGATTTTCCCCCCTAATACCACAATCTTTCATTTTCTACTACTGTACTTTTGTAGCTAAATTTGAGAGATATCTTAAATCTGTCTTTTATGTAGCCCACTTCAGAAGACAGCCTTCTTCAGGATGAAGAGCTGAAACTTCCAGGTGCTAACTTTATTGATGCTACTGATATTGGTCAGGTCAGTTTTATGATGCTCTATGTTGCAATATAGAAAAGTAGCTTAATCTTTTTAAACATTGCTGTTCTTACCCATTGCAGCTTGTTGGCTTTCATTTATAATAGGCTATTAAATGCATGATAGCCTATTATAATAGAAACAAATCAAATTGTGTGCTTCTGTTGTGTTTATGCTTAAAATGACAGGATCATCATTGATTGGTGCTGACAGTCTGGTAATGGAGGCAGATGGGGGTTTTCTGTCTAATTTCTTCATCATCATCATGCTACCTTAAATTCCTATAGAAAAAGCAAGTTATGAGTTAAATGTGTAATATTTCCCTATTTTTATAGGAAGCAATAACTTCCTCCTAGTGAAAATCCTTTTTTACTTAAATGCCTTTACTCAGGCGTTTAGTATCAGCTTAATGCAAAAAAGCAGCTTATGAAATAACATTAAAAGAGACAAAGACATCAATTTATAAGATGTGAAAGAAATTTCTGCCTTCTTCCCCATATCTTTGGGAATTATAAACCTTTCAAAATCATTCTAGCTTGGGCACCTTTGGCTTGTATTTCCATAAATGACAAGCTGGGTAATACACAAGAGTTAGTTTTAATCTGAAAGTCTACTTACTGATATTTGAAAATGTAAAAATACTTAAGGCATTAAGAAACATTTTCCTAACAGGTTTTTCAAAGAACAAGCATGCAAGTGTCCATGAAGTGTTTAGCAGCCTATTCACTTCATGTTAAAAAGAATATATGAGTGAAGAATAATATTATCTACTCCTCATTGCTTAATGCATTCCTTGTAATGCACCTTAATGCTGGTTTTGTTCTTTCACTGGTCTTAACTTTATTTGTTCCCATTGCTATTTGTTTGTTTTGTAGTCTAATTTGTATGCTACCTTCTGTGATGACGCATGCAACTTCACTTATAGGTAATTGGGGTGCCATCACATCAGTAAAGTATGGTATCACTAAAACAAACAAGTAATCACACAACTTTTTAGTTTTTAAGCTTTTGACCTCTCAATATGAATATTAACTTGAAACTCTTATCTCGATTGCTGTAATGCCTCCATCTGCCCAGATCAAACTCTAGTACTGGTCATCCAGGATGTGACCCTAGAGCAGGGGTAGGCAACCTTGGCTCTTTTATGACTCGTGGACTTCAACTCCCAGAATTCCTGAGCCCTGCCCTAGAGTATCTAAAATCTGAATAAGCTCTGCTGCTTTTTTTCATTCTGCATTTTTTGTATTCACTCTATTGTTAGGAGCCATGGTGGTGCAGTGGTTAGAATGTGGTATTGCAGGCTAACTCTGCCCACAACCAGGAGTTCGATCCTGACCGCCTCAAGTGTGACTCAGCCTTCCATTCTTCTGAGGTCTGTAAAATGAGGACCCAGATTGTTGGGGGCAATATCCTGACATTGTAAACTGCTCAGAGAGTGCTGTAAAGCCTAAGACTGCTATTGCTATTAATGTGGTAAATAGATGTACTGAATTCAAAAGCAATTATTACTGTGAATGTATGTTAAATGTTGTTCGGCTGTGTTGCCATCAGGAAGAAGGAGATGATGATAGGATGTCACAATTCTCTGAACCATTCCTACACTTCAGCAGACAAGGAGACATCGGCTCTGCAAAATATAACGGGCCTCCATTTCCGCCAGTGGCTCCAGCACCCCAGGTTTCAGCCGATATTCTTGATGAGATAATAGGAAAACGAGAGACCTTGGAAAACAAATTGGTTAGTTGGTGAGTTCTCAATGACCATGAAATGGTGAT
>NW_015387491.1:265017-284540 GCF_001527695.2 Protobothrops mucrosquamatus | reverse complement strand
TAATAATAATAATAATAATAATAAAGTTGGAGGGGCCTTGGAGGTCATCTAGTCCAACCCCCTGCTCAGGCAGGAAACCCTATACCATTTCAGACAAATGGCTGTCCAGTCTCTTCTTAAAAACCTCCAATGTTGGAGCATTCACCGCTTCTGGAGGCAGGTTGTTCCACTGATTAATTGTTCTAACTGTCAGGAAATTTCTCCTTAGTTCTAGGTTGCTTCTCTCCTTGATTAGTTTCCATCCGTCCTGCCTTCAGGTGCTTTGGAAAATAGCTTGACTCCCTCTTCTTTGTGGCAGCCCCTGAGATAGCGGAACACTGCTATCATGTCCCCCCTCGTCCTTCTCTTCATTAAACTAGACATACCCAATTCCAGCAACCGTTCCTTATATGTTTTTATTATTCCATCAGGGTAGAACAAGAAGTAATGGCCCGAGTTATCAGTGGAATGTATCCAGCTCAGAAAGAGGTGATTCGCAACTTAAGCTCACCAGAGAGTGAAGAGAGCCAAGCAGTATCCTCTGACATTGGTAAGTAAAAAAACAGCTGTCTCATCCTGGTTAAAGAAGAATGGGGGGCAGGCTTTTACAGAAGAAGTCCAGGAAAGGGATTCCTATAGTAAATTTGATCAGTGAATAGTTCTGCATTTACTGAATCTGATAAACTGGATTTTTCCTCAATTCACCTAGTTCTAGGCCATTTTCTTAAGCATGTGCTGTGGCCTCCAACACATTCCCTCCCACGTGTTTGTTTCTGGAGCAATAAGAAACATGCTCCAAACAACCCAACATAATCAAACATATTTATGCATTATATTGTCAGATCATGTTCATTTTCATTTTTTTTTCATTTTATTATATTTATACCCCGCCCTTCTCCCGTAGGACTCAGGGCGGCTTACAGCCAGTTAAAAACAGTTTAATACAATACAATACAAAGTTTTAAAAAATCATTAAAAATAAATATTTAAATCGGCCGCTTCTACTAAAATTTGGCTAAAACCAATTTAAAATACCCCTAGGCCAGTCCTGNAGTCCTGCCCGCTGAAACAACCAGGTCTTAAGGGCGCGGCAGAAGGAGGGGAGATCCGGAATCACCCGGATCTCTGGGGGCAGCTCGTTCCAGAGGGTGGGTGCTCCGACAGAGAAGGCCCTTGCCCTGGGGGTCGCCAGCCGACACTGTCTGGCTGACGGCACCCTGATGAGGGCCTCTCTGTGGGAGCGTATCGGCCCCCATGTTCTCTCTCAGGAAATGAAGAATGTACTCATATTAACATATATAATGCTGTAGTCATATAACAGAAGCATAAACATGCCTTTGTTATTTCCCAACAAGAAATTTTAAAAAATCACTTTGTCAAGAATTGCAGAGGACAGATATTGGGTGGTCCTGGTTTAGTATCAAGAGAATCTGGTCAACTTCCACATCATTTTCTAGCCAGATTCATATACTGGCCTCGGAAACACATAAATAGTGTAAGATTGGGGAAGATAAGATGCTAAGTCAGACCACTGATCCACCTCGTCCTAGTCCAAACTCCCCAAAATGTGCATGATGTCTTGGCCACTCAAAACAGTACATGGCAGAACATCCAGCTACTATTTATCTAAAGACCTCCCACTGTTAAAAGTTCCCACCTGGGTTTAGCAACAAATTACCAATATCCTGATACTTCGCCCTAACTTCTTTGCTGAATTTGACAGAAGGTTTAGACACAGTTCAACTAATTATTGCTGATGAGCATGAAGACATTCATGGAAGACATTCATATTCTCGGAGACAGCATGGACAAATCCCTACTGATTTCGTGGCAAGGTTTTTCAGACATGTTTTGCCATTGTCTCCTTCCTAGGGCTAGCAGAAAGTGACTGGCCCAAGGTCACCCAGATCTTTGTGCCTCAGTTGATACTAGAACTCCCAATTTCCTGGTTTCTAGCTTAATGCCTTAACCACTACACCAAACTGGCTCTCATTGTGAAATATAAAAAATAATAAACTGTGGGATATTAAATGTTTATATGGGCTAGTCATCTAAAACCTACAAATTAAGCATTGAAGAAAAAAAAGAACCACATATAAACAGAAAGACATGCACACATGCATAAAGGGGAATGGGGTATCATTCCATTCCATTCCTTGCATTGTATCTCACATCATTCCTAACGATTCCCTGGCTCAGGATCAGCTTTGGGATAGCAGAGAATAGAAACAACTGACAATCAGGAATATAGTTCAAAGTTCTTCATATCCAAATCTTATTATGTACAACTTTAAACTTGAATTTCTGCCTGTGTTCTGATTCATCTTCAGTTGAAGCAGCGGGCACTGAAGGGTTTCAGCTATTTGTTGATGCTGGCATCCCAGTAGATTCTGAAATGATCAGGCATTTTGTTAATGAAGCACTTGCTGAGAGAGTAGCTGTAATGCTGGGTAACAGAGAAAGTGAAAAAGCTGCACTGGCTTCAGTCGTTTCTTCAAGTGTGCCACAGTTGCCAGAAAAGGTAAGTTGCTTTTTTCTGTACTTAGTTGAAGAGTAATTAGAAGTAATTATTTAAAGTTATTGGCTGCTATTTAAATGGCTTAATTCAGGGGTCTTCAAACTTGGCCCTTTTATGACTTGTGGACTTCCACTCCCAGAATTCCTCAGCCAGGCTGGTTTAAACTACAGTTCGTCCTTGACTTACAACCATTAATTTAGTGACCATTCAAAGTTATGACAGCACTAAAAAAAAGTGACTGATGTCCAGTTTTCAGGCTTATGACCCATGGTCACATAATTAAAATTTGGGTGCTTGGCAACTGGCATGTATATATGACAGCTGCACTCTCCCAGGGTGATGTGATCGCCATTTGTGACCTTACCAACCAGCTTCTGACAAGCAAAGTCAATGGGGCAGGATAGATTCACTTAACAACTGCAATGATTCACTTAACTGTGCAAAAACCATTGTAAAAGGGAGCAAAACTCATTTAACAACTGTCTTGCTTAGCAACAGAAATTTTGGACTCAGTTGTGGTTGTAAGTTGAGGACTACCTGTAATTGGCAGCCAGGGCAGTTGCTTCAACAAGGCATGAGCATCCAGATGCCACATTCAGCCATCTGATTGACACATCTTGCATCAGCTGTAGCTTCTAGACCAGGGGTAGGCAACCTTGGCTCTTTTATGGCTCGTGGACTGGCTCAGGAATTCTGGGAGTTGAAGTCCACGAGTCATAAAAGAGCCAAGGTTGCCTACCCCTGGTCTAGATCAAACACAGTAGTAGCTCTTGTTAAAATTATCTCACATTTTCTGTGCATTAGCAACTATAGTAAGGATCCCGGAATGACCACACTTGCAATATCAACCAAATCTGCCAATAAGTATTCCTAACTCTGGAAGTCATTTGGGCTTCCAATGTGGATGTCCCTAGGTGCATTCCTGACCCAGGTATCTGTTCTTTCCGACGAATGTAAATGTCCCAGTTCTCAAACCCAGAAAATCATTGTCGTCTTGGGATTCAGTCTCAATGTAGTAGACTTCATCCACCTCATATACAGTCACTACTTCAGGACATGCATGGCCTCTCCTGATTCAGGTATTACCTAGTAGAGTTGAAGGTCATCTGCCTGTTGATGATACCTGCCTCCAAAACCTGGTATAACCATCCCCAGCGGTTTCATACAGATAATAAATAACTTTGGGGATAGAAGACTGCCTTGTGTCACTGCACAAGTACAGCTGGCAAAATGTATAGAAATAATCATCCAGCACCACAAGAGACGCTTAGAATCACCTGAATCAGTGGCCATTCTGTTTCTTCATAGAGCTTTGAGAAGATCACTGGCTTTGTATATGCTTTTGGCTGACTTGGACAGGAAACAAAGATTGGTTTAATCTTCTTATTCTGGGCATATAAAATTCCAGAACTAAGCCTTAGTTTGAAGGCAGGTCTTGGCTTGCTTTTAATATGACATTTTATATTTGTACTCCAAATCCAAAATTATTTCTTCTTTGGTTTTGTATCCAGGCCGAAGAATCAAATGCATTAAATTAACGTTGTCATTGACTAGTAGAATATTTGTGCTTTAATAAGCTTTCCCTTCTTGGAATAGTAAGCATTAGACCTGTTTAATTGAGGATTATTAATTGATTGGCTAGATAAATTTCAATCAAAATGTAATGCTTTAGCAGAGATGAGTTAAATGCAGTAGAAATGAGGGTGGTTTCAATAGTTTTGGTATTTTTATTATTTGTGAGTATTTTTCCATTTCAGGAAACCATATTACCTACTCCACTGGTCACACCTGAATCCACACCACCTCAGTCACCACCACCTGTAAAAGAATCCTTTGCCTTAAAAACCCCAGAGTCATCTGTGTCTATTAATGAGATGGATGAAGATGTGGGTGATCAAAAAATGATGGGTGCAATAGGTAAAAATACATATAAATTGTGATTTGTGTTAAATTTGGATTTCTTCTTCCCATAATTGGGCTGACCAGGTGCATCAAAAAAAACACTTAAGACAAATTGTGATTTATATGTAACCATCTTTGTTTTGAAACTTGCTTTTTTTTTTGAAGAGCTTTCTTATTAGCAAGGTTTCATGTTTTCCTCATAAAGCATGATTTTAAGCACTCAAAGTCCACTGGAACAAAGTAGTAGCATGTTCATCCAGATGCCCCATTCAGCCACCTGGTTGCCACATCTTGCACCAGCTGTAACTTCCAAACCAAGCACAATAGTAGCTTTACTTAAAGTATACTATAGTTATCGCACATGATCTGTGCACTGACAACTGTAATAAGGATCCAGGAATGACCATACTCAGAACATCAACCAAAGTTGGCAATGGGTATTCTGTTTTCATCCAGTTTTCCTCTGTGCAAATTCACATTATATCATGCAATATACTTGTGTATTTGAGAACTGAGCTTAAGTAGGTTTTTGTCCCCATCTGCAATTTTCTAGATGCCCAACTAACACCCAATAGTTTTGCATAGGAACTGTGGTTGATTTGAAAAGGAAAGAGGGCTCCAGCAGGATGGGCTAACTCCATGGATTCCTTCCTTCTCTGTGACTCAGGGCACTAGCAAAATGAACTTTATTTGTGTGCTGCACAGAGTTTCACTAGCAATAGGAGCAGCATTTCTCTCAGACTTCCTGCTTGCATCCCACCTCTTTCCTTCGCTTTAAAAGTCGAGACACGTAATAGTGGGTATCAAAAACTGCGGTATGTGTGGGCAGACGTCTGACAGCTTATAAAGAAGTTAGCAAGCTCTTTTCTTTTTTGATAATCAAATGAAAGAAACCGAGGCTTGAATCTGATTCTAACTTTCCTTATTCCTCTTCGTTTCCTTCTACATCCATTTGATAGATCCTCTCTGTGAAAAGATTAGGATTACTATAATTTTAATGCAAATAACCGTAATAACCTGAAAGAATTTTCAGAGAAAGGAGAATGACTCCTGCTATAGGGGCTAAGTTATTCTCTCTGCATTAAAAAAATGGATAACAGTATAATCTGACCTTGCATTCCTTTTCTCATTTCCCCCCAATTCATGCAGGGTCTGAGGCTGTAGTTGTCGGTCCGGTTCGTACACCTGTCGTTACCCCTTCAGCAACACCCATAGTAGCCTCACCAAGCCCTCCTATATCAGACCGTACCCTGGACACAGGAATGATGAAAAGACAAACCCCTCCCAATGCATGGGGAGATACAGAACTTCCTTTGGAAGAAGAAAAGCCTAGTCCACAGAGTGAAGAAGGTTATAATCCAACAGCTGTGTGAGTCCTCCCCAACTGACATAAATTAATGACTCCTGCAGTCTTCAGTTGCCAGAATAAGATACAGCCAAAAGAAAAGCAATACAAAACTAGTTTTTATGCCAAGTTGAAATTGTCTTTCTGGCATTTCTACTTAGCCAAGTGGAATGCAAAGAGGCTATTTATATTTTGGAATGTATTGAGTTTTGCATCATATTATAGCATGCTCATCTCTGTGCTGCATTTACTTCAATGCTAGCCCCCAAAACTATGATGAATTTTAAAAAATAGTAGGCCCTATGTTATTCTCTTCAGTAAACTAGCAATGTTTTTTTAAAAAAAAAATCCAGTGGAAGAGAATATATATAGCTCAGGGTTTAATTGTGAAGTTCTTGGTGCTCTCTGAGTTATTGTTTGTTTGCAGATGTTTCATTACCCTACTAGGTAATATCTTCAGTGTGGATGAATGTGGGGTTTTCTCCCCCCACATTATATAGCTTTCCCTGCCAGGGTTTTGGGAGCTGTTGTTTTCTCCTTGGCAGTTCCTTGAATAATAATTCTTACTAATCTGGAT
Source organism: Protobothrops mucrosquamatus (assembly GCF_001527695.2). Classification (NCBI taxonomy): domain Eukaryota; kingdom Metazoa; phylum Chordata; class Lepidosauria; order Squamata; family Viperidae; genus Protobothrops; species Protobothrops mucrosquamatus. The sequence goes on along the minus strand of NW_015387491.1, from coordinate 278,219 downwards.
GTTGATTGCTGGAGAGAATATGTTCTGGTCTTTTTGTTTCCTTCTTAGTTTTGTTTTTAGTTATCTCTTTTGACTGATGTGTAAAGTTGTTTTATTTCTATGTTTCTATTGATGGACCAATTTATCTAAATGCCAAGCTTCCAGGAATTCTAGAGTGGTTTTCAAGAAATGCTAGCAAATATGTGCCAAAAATGTGCATCAAAAATAGGACACATATTTAAAGAAATGCTAGCAAATATGTGTCATCTATTATTTATAGGGGTTTTCTTTGGTCATTTTTTAGTATAATGTCCGTGGGTAAGCACGAAGAGCCAGAGATTTTGGTATTGCCAGTTTCTCCTGAGGTGCCTAAGAGCCACAGTCCACTTCCTGCAGAACCTCCATCAGCTTCCGTGGAAACGTCCAGTTCGGGCCCCTCAGAAGAAAGCAGTCTGACCACCACAGAAACTGAGGCTGCAGACAGGCCAATTTCTGAAGGAGAAATTCTGTACAGCTATGGGCAACTGCTAGCTGCAAAAGGTGATGCTTTCTCTGGCCTTCTATCATTCTTGTAGCATTTTAAGGACTCCATATCCAAGAGAATCAAGTCCTGACATATGTCCTATAGCAAGGGGTAGTCAACCTTGGCTCTTTTATGACTCGTGGACTTCAACTCCCAGAATTCCTGAGCCAGCTGTGCAGGCTCAGGAATTCTGGGAGTTGAAGTCCACGAGTCATAAAAGAGCCAAGGTTGACTACCCCTGTTCTATAGTGACGCAACTCCAAGGGGAACTTCGTAAGAGATTTAGATTTTTTTGCTGGTTTTATATTTCTGGAGAACACAATGAGAGGTTTTACGTATTTAGAAAGACTAGTTTGATATAATTCTGTATGTCTTACTCCAGATAGGAAGGGTTGAGAACATCTTTTAACACAATAAAAATGCCACAGCTCTGAAAAATGCTTTTGCAACTTGAGGCATTCTCTCTTCCATCCCATAGTTTTGGGGTTTTGAATGAAGTAATTGCTTTTTGTTTCCCTCATGGGTATTTTGTAACCAGATTTGACCTGATACCCTGGCGCAATCACATTTATGAGTCCTACTGATTTGGAAGGAAAAGGAAGAAGCCCTTTCAGATTAAAGGGGAAGAGAGATGATGCCAAACCAGCGCAAGAGGGATTGCTGTAGACTTTGGCCCAAATAAATTTTGAACCTAATCTAGAGGGAGGATTTTCCTACCCTTCTCAAAAATCTGTTTTCCAGATAGATTTGCAGACAAAAATCCAGCTGCAGCCCAAGTGTTCATTTCATAATTGTGTGCTTCTCATCTTTATAGCTTTGGCAGAAGGAGGACTGCCTTTTCCAAACCTCAGTGACAGTTTGGCCAGCACCCTTCATGACGCCCGTGAGATGGTAATAAAATCACTTAAAAATTAAAACATTGAACCAAATATGATGCTGTAGTTTAATGGAGTAGGTCATTTAAACGATTTCAGTAAATGACAGTTTTATGTAAATAGCAGAGTAGGAGATTGGCTTATAAAATAGGAAAAGGATCATACTTTCATCCTGGCTGGCCAAAATGGTAACTAGCCTGCTTTCATACAGGGTTAATATCCATTTTTAAATCCAAGCTGAAGGGCTGGGAAGCCCAAATCAGTGATATGCTTCTTCAGTTGAAAGCAGTGCTGTATTTACCACAGTAACTAGGTGTTGACACAGTATGTTATGGGCTTCGTATCCAAAATGTCAACTCTTCTCTACTCTTGTCATCATTTCCCCCTAGTTCCATTGAAAACGTAAGATAGGAATTGACCATGGTGCCTACTTTGTTTGATTAGTAATTCCAGTATTGTCTAGGAAGCTGTGATCTTTAGATAAAAGGGCCCAGTGCTTGAATAAGGCTGGTGTCGTATAGGTAGTCCTTGGTTAACAACCACTTGTTCTGCGACCATTCAAACTTACGATGGTATTGAATGAGTAGTGGTTACAACCAGTATTCAAAATACCAGCTTTCCAAGCACCCGGCGGACATGCAGTTGTGATCAGGGCATTTGGTAACCCGCTTGCCATTATAACAGTTGCAGCATCCCACAGTCACATGATCGCAATTTGTGACCTTCCTGCCAGCTTCCCACAAGCAAAGTCAACAGGGAAGCTCCAGTAAATCTCCCCCATCTGTGCACCCTTCCCGAAGTTTGTTGCGCTCGCACTACACTTCCCTGCCTCTTACGTACACTCTCCCACCTGGCAACAGCCACCCCAAATCCCACTGAGCTTCTGCTGTACCCTCTCCCACCTGGCAACAGCTACTTACCTGCCTCCCAGTCTGCTTGTTAGCCGTTTGGGACTTGCAATTTCCTGCTGGCTTCCCCATTGACTTTGGTGATTGGAAGCCAGCAGGAAGCTGCAAGGAGGTGCTTACTTAACAACCCGCAATCCTTGCTTAATGACAGCAATTGGAACTGCAGGAATTACTGTTGCTAAGTGATACAGTCTTGTGGCATTGCACTTTATGACCAAAATTCTGGTGCCAGTGGTTGTCATAACTGAAGGAATACCTTTATACCTGTTGACCATGGTCCAGGTTAGTCCATGTACTGTCAGTTTGTAGTTATTTCTAGGTATTGGATAAATGAGTGGATTTATCTCAGTGGTTGGACCAGTAATGTGTATGCATAATAAAATCCATATTTAATTAGCAAGATTTTTCCCTACTGAAAGGAGGGGAAAGATTGAATAACTGTGCCCAACTTGATATTTCAAATTAAATGGAATTAAAACTCTTAGCAATTGTGTGCAAACTGAGAATTCTGGGAATTGCAGTCCCAATATATCTGGCTGGTAGAAGATTGGGGATGGTTTTTCAAGAACGTCATGTTTATTATTTATTTATTTTATTCAACTTGGACACAGCCCGATTCCAACACATACATACATATGTACGTACATAAGTGTATATTGATGCTGTAATAAGGCTTCAGTGCTTTTTCTGATAAGTTCTTTAATGTTCCTATTTTTTTAAGATGCTATTTCATTTTGAGAGCCCGGAATGTCAGGAATGTGATTTATCTTTTATGAGTAGCTTGGGGGAAAAAACCACTATTGTGTCTTTTAGGATTATGATCCTCCCAGTGAGGGACAAGTGATACGGAGACCTCCCAGAGGACCCCACAGAGATCAAGTCCTTTCTCTCTTTTCAAAACTGAATCAAGCGCCACTTACTTTGCATGAAGAAAGTTGCCATTCAGAGGTACCATTTATTTCTAAATCTGTTGAAACAGAAATGGGCAACTTTTTTTCTTTTGAAGGCCACATTCCTTTACTATGATCTATGGAGACTCATTGGTAGTGGAGCGAACACATAAAACAAATGTGAAGTTTTATTAGCGTTTTTGCTGTTTGGTAGACAACATTTGTTTTCTTAAAAATCACTGAATGTGGCATCATAGCAACAAATAAAAAGGATGATAATGAGTGGAAAATTCCTCTTCTAATACTGACAACCCCATATTTTTTTCATTTTCAATCTCCAACATTGTCTTCTACTACCTCATTATTTTTCCCATAAATGTTTTAATGTTCTTATGACACCTGTTGTTTCCATGTTTGGAACATCACTTATTTGATGATCCAGCTATGTGATAATGACTCAGACTATTAATGGTATTAGTGGTAATAAATCAAATTATTATTATTAAAAAGAGCTTCTATGCATGCTTATGAGAATTCTTCTAGTCCATCTTTTTGTAAACAATAGTGACTTTATCATACAGTGCTGGGTAAGCACCTGATTGCAGAAGAGTTCTTGTGTCTCTTTTAAGGCGGATTCCTTTTTATAAAAAGAAAAAGAGATAAAGATAAATTGATGCTCCTCTCCTCTCTCCAGATCAGGGATCTTTTTAATAAATGAAGGAAAGCTGATCTCCCCTCCCTCTCCATTTGAATTTTCCCTCCCCTCCCTTTCCTTGATTCTACTTAAGTGTTCCCTCTGCCCACCTTCACAAATGGGAGCCACTTCAAAATGGAGTAGATGTGCAACTCTCTGTCTCTGTCTCTCTCTCTCTTTAGGATACTGACAACAGTGCTGGGGAACTTAGCGAGGGTCAAAGACCAAGGCTAACAAAAGCTGCTGAAAGTATCCTAATGGGACATTCTGTTTACATGGGCCAGACCACCAACCATGTTTCTAAAGAATTAACTCAACAGATGCCATCATCAGGACAGTGTGACAATGTTGCAGGTATTAATTTATATAAATTATTATGAAGTACTCAAACAGATCATAATATAGCTTGACAAAATTTACAGTTACCAATTTACAGCATAAAACCATGGGTTTAAAACATCTGGAAGGGTTACTTCTTAATTCTGAATGCTTGGAGACAGGTAAAACCTAATGCCACATGGTATGCTAACCAATATTTAAATTATGTAGGGATTATGTGGATTAAACACATTAAGAAAGGTAGCTTCTCTGGCTAAGATTTGCTGGCTTTTAGAAAGCGAAACAGAATGTGCATGTTCAGACTGGCATACATTAGTCTTTGGAATTTGGAGCTGTTATTGCAGCATATTTCTTAAGATATACTCCTTGGCTTAAATCCTGAATTTCTGTTGCCAATCAAGCAAGAGCTTAGGCAGAGGTCATAGCTCAATGGGGAGAGCCCTTAGAAAGCATCAGATCCTGTTCTTGGCTGTAAGATAAGAAGCTGAGTAAAACCTTTGCCTTGACCTTAGAGTCATAGCCTCATGAAAGGAGTCTGGAGGCCCAATTCTATAATGGGCACTTTCCAATATTGACATATATGTTTACATTTTAGTATTTTCAGAAAGCAAATACTTGAATTAAAAGTATTTTCTTGCTTCAAGAGGTCTTGATTTAAAACAGCCAAAGACAGCATACTTAAAATAACACACTTAGCCCAGAACACATTTTGCTTCAAGGAAACAATAGAACTCTTGGATAGTTGCAACTTTTTATGCTAATTCTTTAAAAAATATACGAATAATGTACAGCATGGTTATATGTCATCCCATCAACAGTTTAGGCTAAATGCGCGTATTTTATTTCAAGCTTATTGCTTGCATTCAGAAGTATTAACAGTTAAATCGCATATGAGATCATCTGGTTATAAAGATTACATATTTTCAGAATCTGTCTTTATACACAAGTTAAAGAAAAACATTAAATGAGCTTTTTAAAATGAACATTGAGCTTGGATACTTGGAAATAAAAAGCATGCTAACTGATTCCTGGTATTAAATAATGGTAATTCTATCAAGATTTTCAATAAAAATCAATATTTTCTGTGGTTAATTTTTAATAGAAAAATTCAGCTTAGCGTGAAGTATAGGCAGTCCTTATTTAGCAATTCCCTCATTCAGCGATTGTACGCAGTTCTGATGTTGATGAAAAAGTAATTTTAGACCAATTCTCACATTTATGACCTTCACAGGTTTATAAAGCAAGGCTGAGATAAGATCATGAGCAAAGATGTGGTTTCACTTAGTGACAACTTCACTTAACAACAAAGTTTTGGGTCCACTTGTAGTTGCTAAATGAGAATTACCTACTATATATTTAATACAGCTGCAACAGCAGTTCTGGCAAATTTGTTTGCAGTTGTTAGGTGAGGACCGCATAGTTGTTAAGTGAGGACTTTAAGTTTATTCTGCCCTGTGTATACTGCATGTAAATATGGTTTGTGTCTATTGATGTCTGAGATGGGCAGACTCAACCATATTTTCAACAGGGAGACTGAGCATCCCAGACCAAATTAAATCCCAAAATTTTAGAAAGAGAACATTAAGACCAGATAAGCAGGAATTAACACCAGACAAAAAAATCAAACAGAAAATACCCTAATCAAGGAACTACCAAGGAGAAAACTACACCCCTACCAAGACTGGCAGGGCAAGCTACCATATGTAAACAGGGAGAAAACCCTATTCTCACTAGCAGAGATGATGTTATCTGGCTGGGTAATGACATATTTGCAAGCAAACAACCACGTTCAGAGAGCACCAAGGACCACATAGGTCAGTCCTGAGCTACAAATATTCTCAGGCCTAGGACAACTTGCTGCTGTCACCTCATCACCACCTCCTTGCCACTGCCGCCTCACCGCCAGACACATTGTGGTTTTGGTCACCACGATGTAAAAAAGATGCTGAGACTCTAGAAAGAGAACAGAGAAGAGCAACAAAGATGATTAGGGGACTGGAGGATAAAGCATATAAGGAACGGCTGCTGGAATTGGGTATGTCTAGTTTAATGAAGAGAAGGACGAGAGGGGACATGATAGCAGTATTCCAATACCTTAGGGGCTGCCACAAAGAAGAGGGAGTCAAGCTATTTTCCAAGGCGCCTGAAGGCAGGACAAGAAGCAATGGATGGAAACTAACCAAAGAGAGAAGCAACCTAGAACTAAGGAGAAATTTCCTGACAGTGAGAACAATTAACCAGTGGAACTCCTTACCTCCAGAAGCAGTGAATGCTCCAACACTGGAGGTTTCTAAGAAGAGACTGGACAGCCATTTGCCTGAAATGGTATAGGGTTTCCTGCCTGAGCAGGGGGTTGGACTAGATGACCTCCAAGGTCCCTTCCAACTTTATTATTATTATTATTATTATTATTATTATTATTATTATTATTATTATTATTACTACTACTACTACTACTACTACTACTACTACTACTACTACTACTACTATTGCCCCAGTCAACTTGCCATGAGGACAACTCTCACTGCAAGCCTAGGCCTTCTGCTCTGGTTTCCAAAACTGGTCCTGCTTGAGGGAGGTGAAAATTCCCTCCATCCCACACTCCTTCTCCAAAGGCTTCCTTACCACACTTTACAGCCCCCCCCCCCCGAAAGGCGGGCTAAGCAGGAGTCATTGTTCCATACACACACACACACACACACACACACACACACACACACACACACACACACACATGCTATTCTGAGCTTGAGGACTTTTATCCACATCTGAGCTGGCAAGCTGCTAATCACACCCGAGCTTGGAGAGAAGGACCTCTCCTTCGGCATGCTCTGCTGGACCTTGAGAGTTCCCTGGCAGGGAGAGGGGCAAGCAGGGATGGTGGCAGGGTGACTCCCTCACAACAGCAAAAGATGGACTAAGCAGGACCAAGATGAGACTATAATAAAAGTGATTGGGTCGTGTGGAAACTCAGTTAATGACAATGGAATTGTTTGATGTGTATTTTTTTAGGAAAAGATCTGTGTTGAATACCTATTTTAAATACAAATGTATTCATGGTTATAGATGTCAAAGGAATGAATGTAACTCTGAAAGCATAATTTAAAATGACAGATTGAGAGAATTAGTGAAGAAAATAAGGATGATAAGATGTTTTGAATATGAGACATATTCAAAACATACCAGGAGTTGGCCTGGTAAAATATGGGTATGGGGAAAAAAGAAAATAGTAAAAGAAATAAGATTGAAAGTAGAACTGTAGGGAAAAAAAGTAAATTCCTGTATGAATTATTTTGGCATTGCAATAATTAAGGTATAATGTATAATTTAAGGTTAAAATTGTCCCAGTTTGTGTGATGCAACTCTTTGTGAAAACTTTCATTATGCTTTCTCCCAATAAGTGTTTTAAAAAGGTGGTATTAAGAGATTTATGACTAAACTTTGTTTATGCCAACATTCAAAACATTTTCTATCTGTTGGCAAAATTCCCACCAGTTATTTCGAAAAATCACAAGCCTGCGTGTAAAGTGCAGTGAGCTACTCTGTCAACATAAGGAACATGTTCAAAATACAGTGAGTAAATGAAAGATTTGCTCCTCTTATCTGAGAACCTACAAACAATGTAGACAGCAGTGTTTCAGCCATGTGATCTCACATACAGTAGTGATCTATCAAGCCATTTTTAATTTATAGGTGTGCATTAGAAATAATAAAATTTAAATAGAAACCGTGCTTTTAATATGTTTTTAATCTCTCAGGAGATATTCCTGGTGTTCCTGATGTTACTCATGGGCCAATGAGCATAGCTGAACTGGCTCAACCTGGCTCTCTAGGGGCATATGGAAACACCAACCTGACACCTCCGTTGGATGACTCATTGCAGGTAATACGACTGACGAGCCTTAGCCAATGTATTAGGCTGTGTTAGTATTCTTTTAAATATAGAGTACTCAAATGGATGTAATTATGCTAATGACCCAAAGCCAAGAAGAGGTATTCTGGACTTTGCAAAAGCTTTTCTGTATATTATCATGTAGCCTCTTCCTATGCGTTTTACAAGGTTTCATTAGAGGTAGAATCATGTATTTTTGGGGAATTATTCTACTCTTTTATATCTGAAGTGGGTTTTTTAGCAGTTATTTTGTCCTCAGCAAAAAGAAAAGTGTTTTTCTAACCTGAATTCATATGGACTGAAGCTGAATTCAGATGTTACAAGAAGTTTTTGTTGATAGTCTCAGCTACCATGGAGATAGCTGTCTAGATTTTGTTTCTTTGCATGGAAAATACTTGCATCCCATTTCTTGTTACTCATTCAAAATGTAAATACACATAATTCATATAACTAAAAATCCAGCTCAGCTTCTTGTCATTTCATAGTCCCATCTACACAGATTTTGTAGTAACTATGTCAGTAAAGGTGATGAAAAATCAGTATTTCTCTGCTTTCTAGAGAGCAGCCCTGTTTAAAGAGGCCTGGACCCTCCAGGTATGGGGGAGTTGCCTTGCAGACTGTTGGGAGGAATATTCTAAGCATCTGCCAGATAAAGTATCACACCCATGTAGCACCTTTGCTTTACAAGCTGCACTGATTTCAGATGCAATTCAAGTGCTGATTGTTACTTATATGGCAGGGCACTGGATTATTTGTGGGACTGCTTCTCTCCAATTGTTTATAATGTGAGGTCCAACAGGACAGGTGTGTTTTGGATCCCATTTAGTGAGACCCAGAAAATGGGCCTTTGGAACACTATTACTGGAAGTTTTTAAGAAGAGATTGGACAACCATTTGTCTGAAATGGTATAGGGCTTCCTGCCTGAGCAGGGGGTTGGACTAGAAGACCTCCAAGGTCCCTTCCAACTCTGTTATTCTGTAAGAAATTCAGAGACCACATTGTCTATGACTTTCTGGGCCTGAATCAGAGGCTGGAGAGCAGAATCAAAAAGGCTTGTGATTCAACTTTCCATAATCCTACCAACTGCTCGGAAAGCCTTAGATCTGTTTGTGTTTCCAGGCTTGGGGTTAAGGAAGTTGGTTTGTGCCCAAGACATGTTGTGGCATTTGTTGTTTGAGTATTGCCTTGGTAGCCATTTAGGTGTATATATGTTTCTGTGTATGGCTATGGATCTGGGGTTGCACATATTATTGCCTGTATTTGTTTTTTATATGCTTTAACCACTCAGAATCACTGTGGTGAGTTGGATGATGAAATAAATACATAAACAAACCATGTGTACATGACTTGTAATTATTTTTTTCCTGTATATTTTCTAAACTTCCAGTTTGGCTATACCCTTAGTATCTTCTCATCCCCATCCAATCAGACCCAGCCCTGCTTGGATTTTCAAGATCAATCCAATTTAGTTAAATGCTGCCACTGGAATTAATCAAGTAAAATAGTCTCAAAGGCTTAGGCTAAACAAGGATTTTGCTACTTTTGAAACATATCTTTGACAGGAGCCTCTCTTAAAAGAAGACACCTTAGTTTATGAGAGTACTTACTGAGAAATGTCAATTTTTTGATAGATGGTATGGGTAGATCCACAAAATATGATTTCTCGCATCTTCCGTTACTCATTTCAAAGTAAAAAAATATCTCTGTGTTCAGGGCAAATGTTATAAATCTACAGTCTAGTGTTCTGTTTATTCTAATGGGTATGAATGGCCATTGTGGATTAGGTCTCATTTTATCAGTTCTGCTTTCATGTGTGCTGGAAAGAAAGCATGGACAAAGATAAATGTGGAACAATATATTTTTAATTCAGTTCTAGAAGTTTTTTTTATCTTACTTGATCCAGTTAGATATCATAACATTAACATGTGTTTTATAACTGCCATGCAGACAAAGCCCCAAGAAGCACTCCAGGAAATACCAGTGAATTCCAGAATCATCTGTGTAAAACCAAAATCCGAACATACACAGCAGAAAGGTAAATTATCCTGTTACTGTGTTTGAAACCTGTTGTCCTGACCCATATTGAATTGTCAGATTTGAGGGATGTGAGTGCTATATAAAGTTGAGGGCTGAATATATTTTTGTCACTCTTTTTAACCCATTGCTTGAACACCAAAGGTAAGGAATGGATACATGGGTGAAGTAAAGGTAAAGACACATGAGAATAGCCACAGAGTTCCCAGTTCTCTCCACTCTGAACAGGGCTTCCAAGTAATCCAAGTCAGAAAGGAAAAGGTCTTAGGCATTAAAAAATGAAATCAGCTGGGTGACCTTGGACCAGTTACTCTTTCTCAGATCTAGGAAGAAGACAAAGGCAAGCCACTTCTGAAAATCTTATCCAGAAAACTAGGAATGGGTCCAGGTACTTGCCAGGAGTCAATCCTGACTCAGAAGCACCACCAAAAAAAGGAAAATTGTATCTACTGTATATTACTTTATCTCAATTTTGCAAGCTGTTAAAATTCAGTGGTATAGATATTGAGAGAAATGGTGAGATTGAAGGATAGAGAGTGCAGAATAATGCTTCAATCTCTTTTGAGATTCTGAACTTTGCAAAGTTTCCTGAGGAAAAATAATGCAGAGATATCTAGCAGAGTATAGAAAACATATATTTGCATTTTCTTATGCAGTTATACTTGTCTGAAAACTGGGATTAGCGGTGGCTCCCATGAATGATCTCTTGAGGTAAATCCTCATTTGATGCTGGAAAGCATATATGAAGTTTTAGTTTAGCCAATCTGCTTGTATCTGAGTTCTTGACCACCAGGTGGCAGTGGCATGTGCTTATAAAGGAGGAAGGCTATGAAGAGAGCTCCCCTTCTTACAAAATGGAAAATGACACAACCAACACAATTATTCGTGATGTTAATGGTTATTTAAGGGATAACTGCTTTGCTGTAAATGCCATATAAAACAGAATTTAATTAGACCATGTTGTAGCAGGATAACTATTGATGTTTATTATTTTATGGCAAGCTAAAGTCTTTTAGCCCTAGATCAGTTGGAGATAGCTTTAGATTACAGTTTTTCTACATAATAAAATGTCCTACTGGACATAAAGGAGATTATCTTGAAAATGATGAAGAATGATTTTACATTCAACAAATTATCATGGTAATATATTTCATTTATAATATATTTATGCTGGAAATTTTATAGGCTATTTACTATAATATAGTAAATATTACTTATTTTTTAAATAACAATCGTGAACTATGAGCAGTATATACTTGTTACAAGTTTATAAAGAATGAAGTACTTCTTGTTTGAATCAAAATGTTTGTGTATGGTCGCACGTATGTGTGTGTGTTTGAGAGAGAGAGAGAGAGAGAGAGAGAGAGAGAGAGAGAGAGAGAGAGATATTAGGGGCTGAAGGTTCATTCTCCAAGCTTGTGGGTTGGTTTCCAAATGTTTTGTTACCAGGTAACATCTTCAACGGAGTTTCGAGGATGTCAGTGTCAATGTCCTTCTGTTTATAAGGGCTTCAGATGTGAGTTATCAAGTGAGGGTCTTGTGATGGGTCAGGTGTGAGTTATCAGTGAGAGGCTTGCGATGGGGAGGTTATATTGGGGCAGGGTCATTGGGAAGAGAACTGCTAGTCAGGAGGGGAGGGGGCTTGTGTGGGTTGGTTGAGGGTCAGTATTGTCTCTGGTTGGCTGTGCGATTGATTTGGATTCTGAGGGATTTGTGGGCTGGTTGTAGGTCAATGTATCTGTTGATGGAATTGCTTATGGAGCACCAGGCGTGGCAGGTAGTAGGGTGGTTGATAATTTTGGTGTTGCTCCAGTCAAACAGGTGCTGTTTGGTGTTGGTGTCTATAGAGAATAAGGATTTGGGATCGTGGCATTCCCAAAAGAGAGATTATTTTATGTTACAAATATTACAATTATATTTACACTACTATATTCACCTGAATGGTAATGTTAAGGAAAACTACTTCAGGTGGTAAATCATATCAGAAATGTATCTTTAAATATTATAAAGATCACCTTACATTCACTGAGAATACAGTAAAATAAAGATATATTTTTTTGCGTAACATATTTTTGAGTGGAATAAGATAATCTTTCATTAAGGAGCATCTTCCTTTTGGATAAATATACTGTAGTTGTGCTTCTAATTTGATTTTTGTTCTGTATATACTTTAAAAATTGTCATGTGTGGAAAATCAGTATTTAATTTTTTTATACGCACATATATTTCATTATATGTGTATAATTAAATATTATATAAATACAATATAGTGAAATACATATATAATCCGAAGTGCAGGGGAAATTTAATTGATTAAAGTTAAATTTTTGGAAGGATTCTGTTTGTTCAGGTAAGAATTATTAATTTAATGTGGCATATTGATTTTGACAAAATTATACAAGGTTGCTAGACTTATTGGAAATATTGGGAAGCTTTTCCTTGTTTCTGAATCTCTTTCAAACTTTCTCCTATTATCTATATTAAATACATTACAAAATTAATATTTATTTTCAGAAGCTTTATTGGTAAATTCTGGTAAGAAAACCACATAAGTTGTTAGTTATTTCTGATTCCAGTAACCTCTAGATTTGCCAGATAATTAGCCTTTTAACTTTTTAATGAAGCCTTGCTTTATACTTAAGGCCTGCAATCAGGTGCAAGTAAAGATGTTGGTTTATGGGCTGGAGATTATTGCTTCCCATTAGAGTTAATAAGAGGCACAGGATGGCCAGTGCCAAATGGAGGGAGGCAATGAGGAGAGGCTTTCTGATCTGCTACCCAGAACATTTTTTAAAAAGTCCCTGCTTGATATGTCCTGTTTTCTGGAAAAGCAGTACCTTTTTAATACTGTACCATGTGTAATGCTTAAATGTTTCTACCTATTATGTAACACCTCTCCTGCGCGAGCTGCACTGGCTGCCTGTGGCCTTCCGGGTACGCTTCGAGGTGTTAGTAACAACCTTTAAAGCGCTCCGTGGCAATGGACCTAGGTATTTGCAAGACCGCCTCCTACCAAACACCTCCCTTCGACCAGTCCGCTCCCACAGAGAGGGCCTCCTTAGGGTGC